>NC_091285.1:519370446-519670710 GCF_032444005.1 Ranitomeya imitator
ATGTATGGCAAGCGCAATTATGTCTCTACATCACACTTGTATTACGGAGCCTCAACACTTTTTTTAATGTCAGAAATTGTGGGGGTATCATACTAAGTAAGAAGGTGTAGGGTTATCATATTAAGTGGGAAGTTGTGTGGACCTTTTTACTGAGTGTGAGTGGTGGGGCTTGTAGGGGCCCTTATACCGAGTAGAGGGCTGTGGCAGACTGATGGCTCGCATACTGAATGGGGGTCTTTATACTCAGTGGTGTGCTGTGGGGGTCCTCATTCAATGTAGATGGCTTTTGTGGACCTCATGCTGTGTCAGGTGCTGTGGGGACTCTCATGCTGAGTGGTGGGCTGAGGGAGCCACCACACTGAGTGGGCGGTTGTGGGTGATATTATAGTGTGTGAGGGTCTGTGTTGGCCATTATACTGTGTGAAGGCCTCTGGGGGTGATTATACTGTGTGAGAGGCTGTGGGGCCATCAAATGGTGCCATCAAATGGTGTGGGGGCCATCAAACGGTGTGGGGGCCATGGAGGCTGTAATACTGAGAGGCGGCCCTCACTGTTTGTAGGTTATAGTAGGGGTCCTCATTCCTTGCGAGGGACCCTCATACTGAAGAGGGAGCAGTGTGGGTCCTCATACTGAATAGGGAATTGTATGGGGCCTTCATAATGAATGGAAGCACAATGATATTGTGTGAGGACCTTGATCCTGTGTGTGTTGGGGGAACTATGGTGATACAATACTATGAGAGAGGGGGCACTTTAAGGGCCTCTTGCCATGAGGATATTATACTATGCCAGTGGCATTGTTTGGACATCATACTTTGCTGGAGGCACTGTGGCTTCATCACACTGTATGTGTGGGGTGAAACTGTTTGATTATTCACTGTGGGTATACCATACTGAGTGTGTGTGGGTAAGGGATGTTTTGGAAACATCATACTTTATAATCGCCATAAAGGGGTATCCCTTGGTGAGAACACTAATGGGCTTTAATAGGGACATGATTACTGTATACCTGCCAAAATACATATCCTTTTCCTGGTTTATAGAAATTGGGAGACACGACTCCACTCCAAGGATAGCAATAATATATATGTCACTAATATTCTAAGTAAATATATTTCCAAAGGTGCTGTTGATATGAAATTCTCACCAGATGTTGGTAACAACCCATTAAATCTACACAGGCAAACAAATCAAACCTCAAACCATAAATCTCCATAAATTACATTATGCGTAATAATGAGAAATGACACAGGGAAAAAGTATTGAACACACTTACTCAAATATGTTTAATACTTTGTACAAAAGCCACTGTTGGTAATGATAGCTTCAAGGAGCGTGCTGTATGGAGAAACTAGTTTCATGCATTGATTAGGTGTGATTTTGGCCCATTCTTTCACACACACACACTGTTTAAATCCTGAAGGTTCTGTGTGCTCCTTCAATGAACTCTGAGCTTGAGTTCCTTCAATAACTTTTCTATTGGTTTCGGGTCAAGTGATTGGCTGGGCCATTCTAGCAGCTTTATTTTCTTTCCCTGAAACCAGTTGGCTGTGTGTTTGTGATCGTTGTCTTGCTGAAATATCCACCCTTGTTTCATCTTCATCATACTGGTTGATGGCAGCAATTTTTTTTTTCAAGAATGTCTTGGTTGGTGCATTTGTTCGAAGTAAGGCCTAGAGTCAGTTACTCCCGCGGTGTTCCAGCCACCGACTACGCGCCTCAGTAGGATGTTGCCTCGGTCTCACGGCACGACTCCTACTGGTTCTCCTTTGTGCTTGATCTCATTTCTCACTGTTCCACAATATCCTTCCCTTCGTGTCACTTTCTTAGGATACCGCCGCGGGGTGTGCAGGCGCGGTTCCGTTACGTTCTGCTCTGTTCGCTAGGCACCTGCCAGGTTCCCACGCCTGACAGGGACCCCCCTGTGTCTTCTCCCTGCAACACCCCCTGCCACGGGATGTTGCCTGAATCCAACCCAGTCAGCTTCTGATTAACTTCCTATCCAACCCCTAGTTTTACCAGTGTGAGGAGTGGCCCAATAAATAAAGCCTTTTTCTCCCCCTAGTGGCCGGAGTGTGAAGTGTAATGTGTGCTGGTGATACCTGGTCAGTAGAATTCCTTCAGTGCCATCAGACGTACCATCACTCTCCTGGACTGGGAAGAAGAACAACAATACATTTCAGCAAAAGACATACAAAATTTTTGTAATGCTTAAAACAAGTAAATAGAACAATGCTTCCCTTTATGGGAGGTGAGGACACTTGAACGTTACAAACAAAAACAGGATTAAATATTTTTAAATAACATTATGACTATACATAACTCTTATCACCCAGCCGGGTATTCTACTAAGTGCAAATTCTGAACAATAATTTAACTTTTCCTTTAAGGGCGTATAAGCTGAACCCACTAAAGGCCTACTATAAAATACTATAAAATAACTCAACTTTTCTTTCTAGCTTCACCAATGCAGGACCGCCTAGCTCCCGGGCTGGGCCTACTGTCATTGTCTCTTTTCCAACAACCAACTGTCGTTCTACGGTTCTCAGGAGGACTCTCTCTCTAACCCCTACGGATTCACTTTCAATCTTTCCTGTCCTCAATCTCTATTAACATTATCAAACTTTTCTAAATTTCAACATTATCAACATTTCAACCTTTCCTAAGGCAACATGTAAACATTCCCTTTAAGAGGGAGCCGAGTCTCTAGGAGGTAGTGCAGATTCACTCTGTCTGCAAGTCCAATGAAAGCAAGACCTTCCGCGTCATGTCCAAAAGCATTATCTTCACAAAGTCTTTTTTCTTTTGTAAATCCAGTAGGGAGCACCTTTAAGAAGGTGCAAACTATATACAAAACAGTTTTGGAATCATTCACTGTTCATGATCCGGCAGTCTTTGGAAACAATGATAACTTGTGGAAAAGGAAATAAAAAGAGAAATGTAAAACAGTGTTGATCCCGGGTCAACAAAGGGATCCCTTTAAGAAATAACCCTGGACGGGTTGAAAGCAGCAAAACAGGAAACAGTTAAATAACTATGTACATTTGTCGGGGTTTCGAGGCTTAGTGCTGTAACTCAGGGGTTTGCCCAGCTGGATACTGGCGGCTACCAGGTGCCACATAAGGAGCTCCCTCACTCCAGATGGGAGTCTTATGGCTTTGCATATCTCTTTTCTCATCCGATGCGGTATCAATGTCACTAATCGGTTTTTCAGGTATAATCTGGGTTCGAATGTCAGTTTTGGTAGTAGGTTCAGCAGCGGCAATAATGCCCACTGTGGTAGCAGTATTAGGATTTGTCAATTCAGAGTTAGTCTTAGCCATGGCAGCAGGTGGCGCTGTTATGGGGCCTACCAGTAAGTATTCTGTCACTGGGGCAGGGTCGTTCTTCATACCTGCTTCAGATGCGGTCCCTCCGGTGCCGGCCTGCTCCGACTCCGCTGGGATCTGGAACGCTGACTGCGGGGCCTTGCGCTGCGGCGTTGTCATCTCTGTTTGCAGTATCTTGCTTTCCGGCAGGGTCTTACTTTCTGGCTTCGGAGCGCTGGAACTTCTTTCTCGCTCCGGTCCACACGAGGCTGCCGACAGACGTCTGGTGAGGCCCCCGATGGCGGTCTCCTTCCACCCGGCCTCAGTGCTCAGCTGCGTCCGCCGTAGTTGATCGCTGAGCTCGTCCACTCCGGCCTGCAGGAAGTCGGGGCCAACAGGTGACGCCGGGCCGCGGTATCTCTCTGGGTAGCTGGGGGAGTCCTCTACTCCGACCCCACGCTCCGATCCCGGTCGGCTGGCCATGGCGTCTCCCACGTGGTTCACTTCTTCTCCCTCCTTGTCCTTTTCCCGCTCTCTCCTTCGTGGGCAGTTTCGTTTTCTTTGTCTCCGCCCTCCACTGAGGATCAGGAGGCGAATCTCGGCTGCTGACGGACACGTCCTCAAAGTACAGAAATATTTAGGCTGGGCGGCCATTACTTTTCGCGCTCTTCAGCTTGTTCACGCCCACTTCCACGCCCTTCTTCTTCTCCTGCGCTCCTCGTGGTGCGGCAATGGCGGCAGTTTTGGCGGGAATCTTGCAGCAGATAGCAATACACAGTCTTTGCAATAAATCACAGTTCAAATACATTTCAATCACAGTTCCAAGGCACACATGACCTGATTCTTCAGGCTTAAGTATGATCCTGTTCGTGACGCCAAGTTAGGCCATGTTCACACAGTGCGTTTTTTTCTGCGGAATCGCAGCGTTTTTGCCGCTGCGGTTCCGCAGCTGTTTTCCATGCAGGGTACAGTACAATGTACCCTATGGAAAACAGGAACCACTGTGCACACGATCCTGAAATTCAGAAAAAAAAGCCGCGCTGAATAGCTGCGGGAAAAAAGAAGTACCATGTCACTTCTTTTTTCGGAGCCGCAGCGGTTCTGCACCCATAGACCTCCATTGTGAGGTCAAACCCGCAGTAAAACCCGCAGATGAAAAATATATCTGCGGGTTTTATTGCGGTTTGTGGTGCCGAACCGCTGCAGCAGGAAGTGCGGGGAAGCAGGCGGAAGTGCGTGGGCGGAGTGTGGCTGCCCCGATCCCACCCCCCCATGCTCCGATGCCCCCCACCCGTGTTCCGATGCCCCCCCCCCGTGCTCCGATGCCCCCCATGCTCCGACGCCCCCCCCGTGCCCCCATCTCCCCCCCTATACTTACCCAGCCTCCCGGTGTCCGTCCTGCCGTCTTCTCCCTGGGCGCCGCCATCTTGCAAAATGGCGGGCGCATGCGCAGTGCGCCCGCCGAATCTGCCGGCCGGCAGATTCGTTCCAAAGTGCATTTTGATCACTGAGATATAACCTATCTCAGTGATCAAAATAAAAAAAATAGTAAATGACACCCCCCCCCCTTTGTCACCCCCATAGGTAGGGACAATAAAAAAATTAAGATTTTTTTTTTTTCCACTAAGGTTAGAATAGGGTTAGGGGTAGGGGTAGGGTTAGGGGTAGGGTTAGGGTTAGGGTATTTTCAGCCATTTTAACCCTAAAAAACTTCCTAGAAAACACACAGACTCTGCATAGAAAACTGCATAAAAAAACGAATCAAAAAACGCATCAAAAAACGCATCAAGAAACGCACCAAAAAAGCACCAAAAAAGGACCTGCGTTTTCTGCAAAGAGCTGCGGTTTTTAGTCCTGAAAAAAAGGATGGAAATCAGGAACGTCTGAACATACCCTTAGAGCGCCCCCATACACAGGGCCACGAGTTCTCGGTACCGGGCCTCTCTGATTTGGTTCTGAGGCTGTCACGATGGCTAGACCCGGTCCGTGACTCTGCTAAGGGGCATCCAATAAAAGGTGATGGGAGTCTGTCGAGGTTTCGTGACGCCACATGTGGTGTTCGGTCAGGGTGACCGACACTGCTGTGGGGTCCGCTGGGGTGATGGAATGGCAGCTGGATGGTATACCTTCCCACAGGTGAAGCATGTCCCCAGGGCTTCCCAGTAAGGTTGATGGTGATGGTGTGAGGTGCAGTCAATAACGAGGACACAAGGTTGCAGTCTCTTTACCTCTTTAATGTAGACTTCAGGATCCTCAATCCAGAGCACCCTTAACAGGGCTATCTGAGACCGGCCGGTCCGATGGGCACATCCAGAGTTCTCTTTGCAGGTGGAAATCAGTGCCTACCACTAGCGCCTGTATGTTGTAGTGCTACCCTGCTGAGCATCCGGAATAGTCCTCACAACTGCTGTTCTCGTTCGTTCATTCTTTCTAATTCTCTCTCGCTTGTTCCAGATGTTACTAGTTTCTCGTCCCCCAGGTATGTTATGGCTAGGACGCACCCGTATGACGGGAAGGCTCGGAGCTCTTTCGGGACGCTAGAGATGCCCCTCTCCACGCGTTGCCCCCTATGTCTTCATAGGAAATTTAAGGGTGACAGCCAACCTATAATTAACTGTCCTGCGGAGTTCGAAGTAAGGCCTAGAGTCAGTTACTCCTGCGGTGTTCCGGCCACCGGCTACGCGCCTCAGTAGGATGTTGCCTCGGTCTCACGGCACGACTCCTACTGGTTCTCCTTTGTGCTTGATCTCGTTTCTCACTGTTCCACAATATCCTTCCCTTCGTGTCACTTTCTTAGGATACCGCCGCGGGGTGTGCAGTTGCGGTTCCGTTACGTTCTGCTCTGTTCGCTAGGCACCTGCCAGGTTCCCACGTCTGACAGGGACCCCCTGTGTCTTCTCCCTGCAACACCCCCTGCCACGGGATGTTGCCTGAATCCAACCCAGTAAGCTTCTGACTAACTTCCTATCCAACCCCTAGTTTTACCAGTGTGAGGAGTGGCCCAATAAATAAAGTCTTTTTCTCCCCCTAGTGGCTGGAGTGTGAAGTGTAATGTGTGCTGGTGATACCTGGTCAGTAGAATTCCTTCAGTGCCATCAGACGTACCATCACTCCCCTTAGTGGCAGAGTGTCATACTGCAACGACCAGATCTCTGGGGCGCTGCACTACCCTATCTGGATGTCAGGATGGTGCGCCTGAGACCCATTGCTGCTCGACACCAGATTAACATTTCACTCCAGGAGGGTTTTGCAGTGGGGATTGGATCACTCACTCTGACACTGCCGATTCCTCCACTAGATGGTTCTACCTGTTGTCTCTGCATCAGTGCTTTGATCTCCTTCTGCAGGACCCATTGCTCACTGGAACCAGCAGTTTTGGCTACCTGTTGCAACAACACAATAACCTCGCCAAGACAGTTTTCTATTACATTAGTACCTAAGGTTACATTCTCGTTGATCAATATTTACAATTATCAGACCTTGGGCTTTCAATTCTACCTGTCCCACCTTAATGGTCACCTCCTTGTACCCCACTTGTGGCAAAGGCTGACCATTGCTGGCAACTATCGTCAAATTACTATCTGGGCCGTGGGTAATATCAGAGTCAGCCCAGTACCGTTTGTAAAGAATATATCGCATAGTCGTCACCTGAGAGATGGTGTCCAGTAAAGCGTTCATAGGGACGCTGTCAATCACAATTGCGAGGACCGGTCATCCTCTGACGTACTTGGCTCGCCAGCGTTGTGGGCCTGGTCGTCTTACTCCTGGGGGTTAAGTTATGAGTATAATTGGTCTGCACTCTTTAACAATGTAAATGGTGGTGCTGGTATAGTGGACAAGAGTCCTAAATACTAATAATAAAAGATTATTATACCGCACTCACAAGTGGAATAACATGCAAAAATTGAACAATTTATTGTGTACAACACTAACATAGCATCACTATACAAAGTCCAAAATCAAAGCGTAAACAAAAATGACGTTTCGGACCCTCCGGGTCCTTACCCATATATCGCTTTGATGGAGTGATGTGTGGTATGAGAGTACACCCAAAAGGGTAGAGAACATAATATAGAGTCCGTATGCTAGCTGGATGGTATAGAGCGTTAGTGTAGAGGATATGCCACAAAAGTCGCACCTGGTATGTCGGTCTGGAAAAGCTGCGCTCCCGCGCCCCGCTGTAGCTGTGACACAAAACGTCATTTTTGTTTACGCTTTGATTTTGGACTTTGTATAGTGATGCTATGTTAGTGTTGTACACAATAAATTGTTCAATTTTTGCATGTTATTCCACTTGTGAGTGCGGTATAATAATCTTTTATTACTCCTGGGGGTTGGCACTCTGCCCCAGGGGTTGCTCGTTTACATTGCAAAATCTTGTGATGTGTCCCACCTTGCTGCAGCGGCGACAAATGGGTCGTCTGTTCTGGTCATGGTGGTCGTTGTCTCTCCCTCTGGTCGGTGGGATCCTCTTCAGCCGACGCCAAGTGACGTCATCTGTACTGGAAGTCAGCCGGATCTTCTCCCTTGGGGAGTCTTGCTGGGACTGCACAGTTTTGGCTAGTGCAGCTACACTTTTGGTCAGCTCCTGGACCTGGAGATGCAGTTCTGCAGTGGGGTCATTATCCTGGGTTTGTGTGTCGGCTTCCACCAGGGTCTGTGGAAAGGATGCTGCTTCCTGGTGGTATGTAATTGCTGGGCACCTAGTTGGAATTTGGTTCATGCAGCACCCGTATGGCCCTATTTTTAAAGTGTGCAAAGTCCAGGTCAGGGTTCTGTAGGGCCAAGATGCGCAGCTTTGTCCTGCAGGTGCTGGACAGGAGTCCTTCAATAAACTGCTCCTTTTAAGGCTATGTGCACACGTTCAGAATTTTTTGCATTTTTTTGCAGTTTTTCGCTATAAAAACGTGATAAAACCGCAAAAAAAATGCATACATTAAGAATCCTTTTATTAGAATGCAATCCACAATTTTTGAGCACATGTTGCCTTTTTTTTTCCACGGCGGAATCGCATTCCGGAAAAAAATGCAGCATGTTCATTCCTTGTGCAGAATTGTGGGAATTCTGCACACATAGGAATGCATTGATCCGTTTAATTTCCACATGTGGCTATGCCCACCATGCGGGAAGTAAGCGGATCATGTGCGGTTGGTACCCAGGGTGGAGGAGAGGAGACTCTCCTCCAGGCCCTGGGAACCATATAATTGTTAAAAAAACATTTAAAATAATAAATTGTGATATTCTCACCTTCCGGCGTCCCTCGCAGCGATCCCGCTCCTCTCGATGCTTCCGTTCCCAGTGATGCTTTGCGGCATTGACTTGTAATGAAGTGGGTCTCGCGAGACCGCTACGTCTTCTGAGGTCATTGCCGCTAGACATTATTGGGAACGGAAGCATTGCGAGGAGCGGGAAGATTGCCGGCGATGCCGGAAGGTGAGAATATCACGATTTATTTATTTTTTTTATTATTTTTAACATTAGAACGTTTCACTATTGATGCTGCATAGGCAGCATCAATAGTAAAAAGTTTGTCACACTTGTCAAACGCTATGTTTGACAAGTGTGACCAACCTGTCAATCAGTTTTCCAAGCGATGCTACAGATTGCTTGGAAAATGCTAGCATTCTGCAAGCTAATTACGCTAGTAAACGCTAGTGTTTGGCGGGAAAATGCATGCCAATTCCACATGCTTTTTACCTGCAGCACAGTTGCGGAATTGCCATGGAAATTTCTGTGGCAATTCTGGACATGTGCACATAGCCTAACAATCTGTCCCCATCTTGCCTGCTGTCAGGGTCAACCTGCCTAATGGCCCGCAGTGCCTCCTGGAGATTAAGGGCATAGTCCCGTATACTGTCCTGCACCCTTTATTTGCACCCAAAGAATCTCATCTTTATCTCTGCTGTGGTGCGGGTGCCAAAGGTGTCCTATAACCTGGCCAAGATTTATTTAACAGTCCTTTTTTTGGTGTCCAGCTAGAACTTTACTTCCCTCTGAGCTGCACCAATGAACTGGCCAGTGAGGATGCTGACTTTCTGATGTTCAAACAGGGGGTACACTTCAAACAAATTGTAGAGTCCCTCCTTAAAATCGCTCAGGGTGTGTGACTTCCATGAGTACTGCGGTAACCAGGCTGCTCCCGATATGTATGGCATCAATAGCGGCATTATGCAAGTTGTAGCTGGCGGCTGGATCCTGGCAGGTTATAGGGGCTGTGGCCGCAGCAGGATCTGGCGGCATCATGGGGGCTTCGACTGTGGCTGCCACTGAATCTCCACCCGGGTTGGACATATTCGTTCTCCCTTCTAGTTAAGCTCAGCCAGGCCCGGCATTTTGTTACCGGAGTCTGCGGCTGCTCCACCGATGGTCTGTACGGTGTTCCTTCCGGTTCTCTAGTCCGGGGCATCCTGCTTCTTTTTTCATGCACAGCAGAGCACGGAGCACAGCTTCCTTTGCACTCTTTTCCTCAGGCTCAGCCCACGAAGACACACCTCCTCTTTTCCTTGCATGCCGTGTGATGCGGCAATGGCGGTTATTACACAGTTTACAAAGTCTATAACACACAGCACCCGGCGATGCCAAGGTACGAATTCTGTTCATGATGCCAAGTTTGGAGTGCCCGCTAGGACCGTGGGGTACTCAGGCCAGATCCAGTGGTGCTTAAAGGGGTGGTCACAGTTGCAGTGACCCAGTCCGTGGCCCTGGGTGTACAGTAAAAGGGGATGAGTGGAAGTGGAGAATAAGTTTATAAAGTATAATTTATGACTCCACCTGTGGCATTCGGCCAAGGATGGCCGACGCTGCTTAAAGGGGTCCATGGGGGCTGATGGAGTTGCCTCAGAGTTGGTATAGCTCCCCACAGGTAGAGCTTAATCCCCAGGACAACAATACAGTTAGTAAGAGGGATGATTGATGGTGGAGTACAGGTCTGAGGATGCAGGAAATAATTGAAGGACACAGGGATAGCAGTGTCCATTACATTTTACTGATGAAATGTAGGTACAGTCCAGGGTACAGGTAGCAGTTGGTGATGGGGTCCGGGCAGCCTGGAAACAGCTTGGGATCCACCTAACCAGGTGGGATTGGAAGCCTTCCTTCTGCACTTTGTACTCTGACCCTTGCTGCCTGAAGCTCTGCACAAGTCCTCTCGGTGTATGTACTTCCAACCCGTATGGCTGACAGCCTGAGCCTGTCTTGGGCACTGTCTTCTCACTGGCAGCCTCAGGCTCCTGACCTGCTGTGTTGACTCCGGATGTCAGTTGGGCCAGGAGACTTGGAATCTCCTGCCCTCTGGATTCAGTGGCTGGGTATGCAATCCTCTCACCACCATGGACTCCAGTGTCCGGTCTCTAAGCGCTTTATCTTGGGGTGAGCCCAATCACAGCTCTAGACCCCAGGCTCCTCTCTTGCTTCCTTTCCCTTCAGTGTCTCACACTAAACTCACTAACCCCGCCTCCAGACCAGAACTTATAGGGAAGCTACCCTGAAACTGGGTTTAGAGCTCCCCCTTCTGGTCTTGAGTTAGGAAGGTGTTGTATGTTTGTATTACCTGATTAGGAAATCCCTCCTTGCGTCCAGGAATGACATCACCTCCCCCCCCCCCCCCCCGCCCCGTGAGAAAGGCAATGCACAATGCCATTGTGGCAACCGGACTCCTGGGGTGCCACATATTATGGCATCCAAAGAGTTCAATTTTGGTCTAATCTGACCATCTTGTCTAACTGTTGTTGAGCAAACTTTAAACATGTTTCATCATGCTTTTTGCTCAGCAATGGAGTCTTGTGTGGTGAGCATGCCTACAGGCCATGGAGATTACTTATTGTTTTCTTTGAAATAATTGTACCTGCTGATTCTTTCCGTGGATCTCCGCAGGTGGTCATTGACTCTTGGACAACTCTTCTGATAATTCTTTTCACTCCTCTATCTGAAATTATGTTCTTTCCACTTTTTGATTAATGCCTCAAATGTGCTCACTGGAATCTACATTCTTCTGTCAATGCCTGCAGTATGTCTTGCAACAATAAGTTTATAAAGGTTTTGAGGCAGCTCACTGGTTTTACTCATCATGAGATGTTTCTTGTGTGGCACCTTGGTAATGAGACATCTTTTTATAGACCATCAGTTGACTAAATAGCAGGATTTCTTTCTAATTACTGATAGATTTCAGCTGGTGTCCTAACTTTCCATGATTTTTGCACCTCTCTTGCTTCATGCATGCAATGCTCTTTCCCTGTATCATTTCTCAGCATTACACATAATGTTATTTATGGACATCTATATTATGATTTCTTTCAAAAATGTGTTCCAAAATATTGGCACATTTTTTCTCACTCATTAATGATGTTTCACATAAGTTCATGCCCCTTTCAGGTAAATCACACCACTTCAGTGAAGCAAAATCCCCTTTTTTGAAGAGTGTGCAGAAAGTGTATAAAACATGTATATGTGAAACATGTCATGTAAATTTAGGGCCATACTACTGCAGAATTCTGGTACATTTAGATTGGTAAATCTCCCCCATTATCTTTCTGAGTCTTCCTAGCACCTTTCAATCGACTACGTATATGTCCCCTGCAACATGGCTTTCTCTACATATGTCTCTGTTTCTGCAATATAGCAAAGCAGCTTTTTTGGCACTTACTGCAGTGGCCAAAATTGTTACAATATTTAGATAGTCAGTATTCTTATTGGTCTGCCAAATCTTCTCATGCTCCTGGACTATCTTCTTTTGGGAGCTATACAATGAGCCGCATACTGTATCTCCTCTTTGCTCCAGTAATGAGAGGAGTTTTTGCCTACAGGACTGCTGGAGTGGTAGTTGTAGGTGGAGGAGCACTTCATAGTAAGTGACAATATATAATCACTTAATGGTATTTTCCTCTTTCAAAAAATATGGTCCCAAATGTTTTTATATTTGAAAAACAGCAAACACAGCAGGTACTCACATTTTCCAGGTCCAGCACTGGCTCTCTACCGCTGCTTTGGTCTTTATGTACTGATTGCAGACATAATTTTTGTGAAGTTTTGGAAAAGTATCTACACTATTATCATATTAACCACTAAAATGTAAAATGGTTAATTTATTTATTTTTGTTTCTATTAAAATTATTTTGTTTATTTAGAATGTTTAATTGTTCATTTTTTCTTAGCATCATGACTGCTGTATCTGCATAAGGGCAGTCTGTAGTGACTCGCAGACAGTCCATTTGGCACTGTAAGTACCTCCACTGTATGGCCCCATGGATTTTTGGAAAATGGTAAATTAATATAGTAGATGATGATGTGTATGATCTGCTGTTAAAAAATATAAAATATTTGTTTAAATAGTAGATGTTTTGGCTGACATTTTTTCACTTTATTGCTATAGCATGCTTTTGTCTGGAACGTTGCTACTTATTGATCACAGAGGATTTAAACCTGTAGATACTACGTCTTCAGTAGTAGTTTCATATGGATTGCTGAAACGGTATATCACATAGAATCTATTTTCTTTACTTTTATTTACTGCAGAAATAAGAAAAAATAAAGCTAATGAAAGAAAATAGCATATGTACATATATTGTTTACACTTTTATGTATGTAACTTATTTTAGTAATTCCAGTTTAAACTTAAATGCAATATTTTAAAGTGTACTTGTCTGTTACTATTCCTAATAAGGAGTCATGTATATTGACATGAAAAATGACACACACACACACACACACACACACACACACACACACACACACACACACACACACACACACACACACACACATTTATATATATATATATTACATTATAAAGTTTCTTATGTTCCACTAAACTGTTAATTTATAGACATTGGCATGTGCACCAGCTGTGGGCCGATACCGTGCAGATGAAAGCTTTTGTCTACTTTACACATCTCTGATAGACAAATTAATATTTGGTTTGTGATATTTTTACACTTTTTGACACTGTTTGTCAACCTCGGTTTTCACATCCTCTCAATAGTTGATGTTATCAGAATTTCCTAAAAAGGTTTTCAGATTTTTCCTGCTAATGTAGTTGCAAATTTGGTTAAGGACTCAAATGTCCTACAAAACAAGTGTAAACATAACTTATGAGGTCTTTAGATTGTGACCTAGTGGGGGAAAGTCGAGAACTAGGGAAGAGAAACACTGCACTACCGCACAGATTTAATGATACAAAACACATATTCACAATGATTGACAGAAAGGAAAATAAAAGACCACTGGGAGACAGATATTAGTCTTCACTAGGGTAATTATATCAAGCAGATGTTGCTTTCTACAGAGAAAATGGTAATATGGTCTCTTTTAATATAAAAAAGTATATTTTTTAAAAAAGCCATTTTAAATGACGGATTACAATGTGAACAGAGATGAACGGTTCGATCCGCAGTGGATCAAATTTGAGTGAAATTTCCTGAGATTTGAGGTTTCATACAAAAAACTTGCCCTGCACCATTTCCCACATTGCCTCTGCATAATTTTCTGCAGCTATGACATTTTAGAAATTATCGTATCTTATAAAGGGTGGGTCAGTACCTAGGCCATCTGAGATTTTGGGTTACCAGTAGTGTTGAGCATTCCGATACCGCAAGTATCGGGTATCGGCCGATATTTGCGGTATCGGAATTCCGATACCGAATTCCGATACTTCCCGCGTATCGGATACCGGAATCGGAAGTTCCCAGAATTCAAACTGAAAGCAGCAGCCAATGAGGAATGATTGGAAGTGTGGGCACATCCTGTTTAGCATGGTGGGCATGTAAGTACTGGCAAGGCTGTGATTGGCTGCTGAAATGATGTCACTCTGCACTATAAAAAACGCTGCCGCCATTTTGCGCTCACTCTGCTGTGATTTCAGTTAGGGACAGGACGCTGTGTTCTAACTGAGGGCCAGTTGAGCTAGCTAATTGCTTTATTTTCCTTTCCAAAGGCTAATTTAGCAAAACGCTGTGTGTTCTTCACTGTTCACCTTGCTCTTGCCTTGCAGCGCTGTTTTAACAGCGTTCTGCAAGGTCTCTGTGTGTGTGTGTGTGTGTGCAGCTCACTCTGTAGTCTGTGTGCAGCCATATACCCGGTTGTATTCAGCTCAGGGGGGGTTCACACTGCCTCACACAGTTGTCCTTTTTTGCTCATAGTGCAGCCTGCTGCACATTTTTTCTCAAATTTCCTATTAGTGTTTTTCCACCCGTCTCCAGCTAAATTGTGGAAAAACACTACATAGGATAACCTAGAGGGGGGTTTTTGGGCCTTGCAGCGCCGTTTACGGCTGTCTGCACGGTCTCCGTGTGAGCCCAGCTCACCCTGTAGTCTGTGTGCAGCCATAGCCGGTTGGATTCAGCTCAGGGTTCGTTACTGGCTCATACCTTGAGAAAAATTTTCCTTTTTTTCAAATAGTGCAGCCTATTTAAAAATTTAAAAATAATTCCCTATTAGTGTTTTTCCACCCGTCTCCAGCTAAATTGTGGAAAAACACTACATAGGATAACCTAGAGGGGGTTTTTTGGGCCTTGCAGCGCTGTTTACGGCTGTCTGCACGGTCTCCATGTGAGCCCAGCTCGCCCTGTAGTCTGTGTGCAGCCATAGCCGGTTGGATTCAGTTCAGGGTTCGTTACTGCCTCATACCTTGAGAAAAATTTTCCTTTTTTTCAAATAGTGCAGCCTGTTTAAAAATTTTAAAAAAAATTCCCTATTAGTGTTTTTCCACCCGTCTCCAGCTAAATAGTGGAAAAACACTACATAGGATAACCTAGAGGGGTTTTTTTGGGCCTTGCAGCGCCGTTTACGGCTGTCTGCACGGTCTCTGTGTGAGCGCAGCTCGCCCTGTAGTCTGTGTGCAGCCATAGCCGGTTGGATTCAGCTCAGGGTGCGTTACTGCCTCATACCTTGAAAAACAATTTCCTTTTTTTCAAATAGTGCAGCCTGTTTAAAATTTAAAAAAAAAATTCCTATTAGTGTCTTTCCACCCGTCTCCAGCTAAATAGTGGAAAAACACTACATAGGATAACCTAGAGGAGGGTTTTTTGGCCTTGCAGCGCCGTTTACGGCTGTCTGCACGGTCTCCGTGTGATTTAAACTAGCTCTGTAGCCCGATCTGCACAAAAAAAAAAGTAAAGTTCACCAAACACAACTTAACACTTGTGTAGGCCACATTTGAAAAATAATAAAGTTTAGTCACACTTTACAACATTAGTGTTTCTTACACCTGTTAGGAGGAGCATTTCAGGAATAAGCACACTAAGGCCTTAGTACTTTTCTGCTTATCTTTATCTGTCAACCAAGATGAAGAGGGCAGGGAGTAAGGCACGTGGGCGTGGGCGCGGAGCAGGGAGAGGAGCAGGGAGAGGACGTGGTGATTCTGTGCCTGCTGCGGGTGCCGGTGACTCGTCGTCACTCAGTTTCAGCAGGGAACAGTCCTTCATGCGCAGCTTTGTCGGAGAGCGCCGTGCACCGCTGCTGCGTGAAGACCATATTGAAGCCGTTGTCGGGTGGATGGCAGCTAACGCCTCGGCATCGACTTCAGTTAGTGCCACATCCTCTCAGGCACAGAGCACTGGAGAGCAGCCATCTGTCTCTTCACCACCTGCCAAATTGGCCAGGCAGTCAGAGAGCCCAGGACAGGAGCCGTCTCTACTTCTGTTCTCTGAATCTCTTGGCTTGGAAACAGGGGGCCAGGCAAGCAGCATTGGAGAAATGGAAGAAGAGGCAGTGTGCAGTGATGCCCAACAGCTTTTTCTCTCTGACTCTGAAGAGGCAGGTGGGCCAGTGCCTCCGGTGACCACAGCGCAGTACGCATCTGATGATGAAACTCAGGTGCCGCTTTCTGATGCGTACTGTGCTGCCGAGACTACCCAGGAGGAGCAGTTGGTGGCAGAGGGTAGTGGAGATGATGAGGTCCTTGACCCATCGTGGCGTGAGGAACAGGAAGGTGGTGGGAGCAGCTCTGAGGAAGAGCTTCCCCTTACGGGCCAAAGAGGGAGAGGCAGGGGGAAGACTGCGGAGCCTGTAGCCTCCACTTTGGCACCCGTTAGGAGCCTGTCTCTTTCCAAAGCCAAAAAGGGCGCTCCCAAGACTTGCAGTGCCTGGTCCTTTTTTGACACAGTTGCAGATGACATTTGTTTTGTCAAATGCAAGCTGTGTCATCAGAAAGTAAAAAGAGGGAAAAATGTCAGCAACCTCAATACCACAAATATGTGGAAACATGTGCGGACCAGGCACGCGGTGGAGTTACAGAAACACAGTGAAGACGTAGGCCAACCAACAGCGGCAGCTACCACCTCTTCATCTCGTGTTGCCTCTTCCTCCACTGTTGTCCAGAGACCTAGTGTAATTCCACCCACAGCACCACCTTCCCAGTCATCCTCACACTTCCAGTCTACTCTACAGCCATCGGTAGTACAGGCATGGGAGAAAAGGCGGGCATTCTCGGCCAACCACCCCCGAGCACAGGCTCTGAATGCAGGCATTGCCAAACTGTTGTCCCTGGAAATGCTCTCGTTCAGGCTGGTGGAGACTGACAGCTTCCGTGACTTGATGGCATTGGCAGTCCCACAGTACAAGGTGCCCAGCCGCTTTTACTTCAGCAGGCAGGCTGTCCCTGCCCTGCACAGGCATGTTGAGGCAAACATAAAACATGCGCTACTGAACGCCGTCAGTAGCAAGGTCCACCTCACCACCGATGCGTGGACCAGTCAGCATGGACAGGGGTGATATGTTTCCCTCACTGCCCATTGGGTTAATGTTGTTGAGCCAGGTACAGATCGTGCGAGTGGCGCAGGACGTGTCCTGCCCACTCCAAGGATTGCAGGAATCCAGTCTGTACGCATCGACTCCTCCTCTTACACCAGTTCCTCAGATTCCTCTCTGCAGGATCCGTCACAGTCCACCTCCACATGGACCCGTGAACGTTTACCTATGACCGACATGAGCACAGCCGTGGCCAAACGTCAGCAGGCCGTCTTGAAACTAGTTTCATTGGGGCATCGAAGCCACACAGCGCAGGAGCTCTGGAATGCCATCAAGCAGGAGAGCGATGTGTGGTTACTGCCAGCGAATCTCCAGCCAGGCATGGTAGTGTGTGACAATGGCCGAAATCTGGTGGCAGCTTTGGCCCTTGGCAACCTCACTCACATCCCATGTCTGGCACATGTGCTCAATTTGGTTGTGCAGAGTTTTCTGAGGGACTATCCGGATCTTGATGCCCTGCTGCACAAGGTCCGCCTAGAGTGTGCTCACTTGCGGCGTTCCAGCTTGGCCAGATCCCGCATTGCTGCTCTGCAGCGCCGATTCCGCCTTCCGGAACACCGCATCATATGTGACCTACCTACCCAGTGGAATTCCACGTTACATATGTTGGAGCGGTTGTGTGAGCAGCAGCAAGCAGTTATGGAGTACCAGCTGCATCAGGCGCAAAGAAGTCGCAGTCAGCGCCGATCAGACTTCACAACCACAGAGTGGGACACTATGAAGGACGTCTGCCAGGTTTTGCGTCCTTTTGATTATTCCACGCGGATGGCAAGTGCAGATGATGCACTAGTCAGCATGACTGTCCCCCTTATCTGCCTGCTTCAGCAAACTTTGCAAGGGTTAAGGGATGATGTTGTGGAAGAGGTGGAGGATGAGGAGTCACCTTTTCCATCAGCTTCTGGAGAGTCAGCGCCACGTGGTTCCTCACAAAGGGGTACGCAGGGGCCAATTTGTGAGGAGGATGAGGAGGAGTCAATGGAGGAGGAAGAGCTCCGTCCAGAGGAGGGAGCGACACAATTGTCCAGTGGTCAGTGTGTACAGCGAGGGTGGGGTGATGACGAGCGGGCAGAGATCATGTCTCAAGCAGGGGACAGTGTTTCTGGGCCAGTTGGCACTCTGCAGCACATGGTGGATTTCATGCTGCAGTGCCTGAGAAACGACCGCCGCATCGACCACATTCTCAACATGCCTGATTATTGGGTGTTCACCCTCCTCGATCCTCGCTACCGGGACAACGTCCAAAACCTCATCCCTGCGTTGACCCGGGAGCGTAAATTGCGGGAGTACCACGACACACTGGTGAATTCCATCATCTTCTCCTGTCCAACTGAGAGGAGTGCTGCTAGTGCTTTACAAAGCAGCTCAGTGCGTCGAGGCAGTGGGGGAGGCTCTGCCCAAAGAGGGAGCAGAAGCAGTGCCTCTGCCCAAGGCAAGCCCAGTATGGCACAACTCTGGCACACTTTTGTGTGCCCGCCCCAAATGTCTACACCATCACCGGCGGCTCCAGTCAGCAGGAGGCAACAGTTCCGTCAGATGGTGACAGACTACATGGCTTGCCCTCTTACTGTACTCCCTGACGGCTCTTCCCCGTTCAAGTTTTGGGTTTCTAAGCTGGATACATGGCCAGAGCTAAGCCAGTATGCATTGGAGGTGCTGGCTTGCCCTGCGGCTAGTGTCTTATCGGAACGTGTCTTTAGTGCCGCAGGTGGTGTACTAACAGACCGTCGCATGCGACTATCCTCCGATAACGTTGACCGGCTTACTTTCCTGAAAATGAACCAGGCCTGGATCTCGCAGGAATTTGCCACTCCTCTGCCTGATTAAGTAATTGGGTGTCATCCAGGTCTCCTGCTGTGTTCATCTTTCTACCACCTGAACTGCTATTCCTGGGCTCCAACACCGCCAGTTGCGGCTCAGAAGTGCAGGCTGCACAGTAAAAACATACGACCCAGTGTTATTGGGTTTCAGTAACGTCAGCTGATCCCCAGCTGTGTAGCCGGCAATGTGTCCTGCGACCGCCACGCTGGCACAACAACCTAAATGTAAGGGAACCTGTCCCCCCCCCCCGTCGTTTGTTACTGAAAGAGCCATCTTGTGCAGCAGTAATGCTGCACAAGGAAAAGGTAGCTCTTTTTTTTTAGCTCCTTGCACACGCAGAACTTAACACTTATAAAATGTGTTCACTGATACCGTTATACTGTCCCAGAGCTGGGACTTTCCTTCGTAATGTGACGCAGCACAGCCGTCATTCCTACCCCCTTGGTGCCATGCGCTGCCTCCTCAGCATTGTTTTAAGCTGTCACGGAGCCTGCGCTGTTCTGTTATCCCTTGGGCATGCCCTATTTGCGCTGCCTGTCTTCTGACATAATTTGGTGTCAGGCTGGCTGCGCCTGTGCGGCCGCGCTGCCCGAGATCCCGCCTCGCAGTGTCTTCTGATTGAGTCACACTGCGGGCCTGGGATCCATGGGCATGCGCAGAGCATATCTTCCCCTCGGGGTCTCGCTCATTTCCCTCCGCCTTTTTAGACTGTGCGCCGTCAGCTGATCCCTAATAGCATGCCACGGCCGTGACACCGCACAGTCTGAAGAAGAGGGAAGGAGGGGAGTGAGAGTCGAGGATATGCACTGTGCATGCCCATGGTTCCAAGGCCCGCAGTGGGATTACGTTAGACGAGACTGCGAGGTGGGATCTGGAGCAGCGTGGACGCACAGGCACTGACAGCCTGACACTAAATTATGTCAGAAGACAGGCAGCGCTAATTGGGCATGGCCAAGGGCTAACAGAACAGCGCAGGCTCCGTGACAGCTTAAAACAATGCTGAGGAGGCAGCGCACGGCACCAAGGGGATAGGAATGACAGCTGTGCTGTGTCCCATTACGAAGGAAATTCGCACCTCCGGGACGGTTTAACGGTATAAGGGGACACATTCTTAGTGTTTACTTCGGTGTTTGCAAGGAGCATAATTAAAAGAACCACCTTTTCCTTTTGCATCCTTAGTGCTGCACAAGATGGCTCTTTCAGCTACAAACGTCTTGGGGGGAAGTTAAAGGTTCCCTTTCAACTTGCTCCAATCAGGCTTCGGCCTACACTCTGTTCCTCTGCTCCTCCTGCTGTCCCTGGGCTCTAACACCGCCAGTTGGTGCCTGGAAGTGCTGTGTGCACAGTCAACAGTCGCTCCTCTGTTATTGGGGTTCAGTAACGTCAGCTGATCCCCAGCTGTGTGTGCGGCAATACCTCCAATCTGCTCCTCCTGCTGTCCCTGGGCTCTAACACCGCCAGTTGGTGCCTGGAAGTGCTGTGTGCACAGTCAACAGTCGCTCCTCTGTTATTGGGGTTCAGTAACGTCAGCTGATCCCCAGCTGTGTATCCGGCAACGTGTCATGCGACCGCCACGCTGGCACAACTAAAATGTAAGGGGACCTGTCCCCCCCCCCCTAGGCGTTTGTTACTGAAAGAGCCACCATGTGCAGCACTAATACTGCACAAGGGAAAGGTCGCTCTTGAAATTATGCTCCTTGCAAACGCTGAACTACACACTCATGTAATGTGTCCCCTCACACCGTCCAACCGTCCCGGAGGTGGGACTTTCCTTTGTAATGTGACGCAGCACAGCCGTCATTGCTACCCCCTTGGCACCGTGCGCTGCCTCCTTAGCGTTGTTTGATTCCGTCATGGACCCTGCGCTGTTATGTTATCCCTTGGCCATGCACAGTTTGCGCTGCCCGTCCTCTGACATCATTTGTTGTCATCCTGGCTGCGCCTGTGCGTCCACGCTGCCCGAAATCACACCTCGCAGTGTCGTCTAATGTGATCCCACAGTGGGCCTGGTATCCATGGCCATGCGCAGTGCATATACTAGCCTCTCACTCCCCTTCTTCACGCTTCTTCAGACTAGGCGGCGTCAGCTGATCCCTAATAGCATGCCACGGCCGTGACGCCGCACAGTCTGAAGAAGCAGGAAGGAGGTGAGTGAGAGGCGATGATATGCACTGCGCATGCCCATGGATCCCTGGCCCGCAGTGGGACTACATTAGATTACACTGCAAGGTTGGATCTCGGGCAGCTTGGACGCACAGGCACTGCCAGCCTGACACCTACATGATGTCAGAAGACGGGCACCGCTAACTGCATGGCCAAGGGATAACATTACAGCGCGGGCTCCGTGACAGAACCAAACAACGTTGAGGAGGTGGCGCCCGGCACCAAGGGGGTTGGAATGACGGCTGTGCTGTGTCACATTACAAAGGAAAGTCCCACTTCCGGGATGGTTTGAAGTTGTGAGGGGACACATTATATGAGTGTGTACTTCAGAGTTTGCAAGGAGCATAATTTTCGGAGCCACCATTTTCCATGTGCAGTATTACTGCTGTACAAGATGGCTCTTTCAGCAACAAATGCCTGGGGGGGGGGGTTAAAGGTTCCCTTTCAACTTGCTCCACTGCAGGCTTCGGCCTACACTCTGCTCCTCTTTGATTCCCTGGGTTTCAACACTGTCAGTTGCCACCTGGAAGTGTTGTCTACACAGAAAAAACACTAGGTGATGTGTCAGTGGGGTTCAGCACCGCCAGCTGTTCCCCTGCTGTGTAGTCGGCAACGTGTCCAGCACAAGCCACGCTGGCACAACAGAACAAAAGCTGCCACCAGTGCAGGCTTCGGCCTAGACTCTGCTCCTCTCCTCCTCCTGCTGACCCTGGGCTCAAACACTGCTAGTTTTTGCCCGGAAGTGCTAGCTGCACAGAGAAAAACACCAGCCAATGTGTTAGTGGGGTTCAGCACCGCCTGCGGTTCCCCCACTGTGTAGCCAGCAAAGTGTCCTGCAAACGCAACGCAGACACAAAGCTGACTCCAGTGCAGGCTTCGGCCTACACTCTGCTCCCCCTGCTTACACTTTGCTCCAACACCGCTAGTTGGGGCTGTAGGAAGACAATGTTTGATAGGCAAAGCATCCGGGTTCCAGCACCGCCAGCTGGTTCTCGGCAGTGTTCTTGTCACAGGTACTCCCTCGTGCCAAGCCTGGTTTCAGCACCGTCAGCTGTTTCCGGGTTGTGTCAAGTTCACTGAGACGCCTATGCTTGCCCCGTCGTGGTTCGGTCGGGTTAGCCAACTCCAGGGTGCCTCCAGTTTAGGAGCTTCCTATGTGGCCTGCGTGAACTGGTAGTCAAGGCTGGTTCTGTAGTGCCAGTAGGCCCAGCTCCCCCTGTAGGACTGTTGGGGTTCGGTAACTGCGGCTGCCTCGCGGCCTAGCTGTTCTCTCCTCTCCTGTGGGCCTTCGGGTCCACCTCCTGGTTCCAGCACCGTCAGCTGGTTCCGGGCCGAGCCTTTGGCTTAGGTGCCTCCTCCTGGGTATCCGAGTTCCGCCAACGTCAGGCGGTCCTTGGTAGTGCTTTTAAGCGTGGGCACCTACAGCTTAGTATTCGGGTTCCAGCACCGTCAGCTGGTCCTCGGTCGTGCCATTGGCTCTTGCACACTGGGGCAACGCATCTGGGTTCCAGCACCGCCAGCTGGTTCTCGGCAGTGTTCTTGTCACAGGCACTCCCTCGTGCCAAGCCTGGTTTCAGCACCGTCAGCTGTTTCCGGGTTGTGTCAAGTTCACTGAGACGCCTATGCTTGCCCCGTCGTGGTGCGGTCGGGTTAGCCAACTCCAGGGTGCCTCCAGTTTAGGAGCTTCCTATGTGGGCTGCGTGAACTGGTATTCAAGGCTGGTTCTGTAGTGCCAGTAGGCCCAGCTCCCCCTGTAGGACTGTTGGAGTTCGGTAACTGCGGCTGCCTCGCGGCCTAGCTGTTCTCTCCTCTCCTGTCGGCCTTCGGGTCCACCTGCTGGTTCCAGCACCGTCAGCTGGTTCCGGGCCGAGCCTTTGGCTTAGGTGCCTCCTCCTGGGTATCCGAGTTCCGCCAACGTCAGGCGGTCCTTGGTAGTGCTTTTAAGCGCGGGCACCTACAGCTTAGTAACCGGGTTCCAGCACCGTCAGCTGGTCCTCGGTCGTGCCATTGGCTCTTGCACACTGGGGCAACGCATCTGGGTTCCAGCACCGCCAGCTGGTTCTTGGCAGTGTTCTTGTCACAGGTACTCCCTCGTGCCAAGCCTGGTTTCAGCACCGTCAGCTGTTTCCGGGTTGTGTCAAGTTCACTAAGACGCCTATGTTTGCCCCGTCGTGGTGCGGTCGGGTTAGCCAACTCCAGGGTGCCTCCAGTTTAGGAGCTTCCTATGTGGGCTGTGTGAACTGGTAGTCAAGGCTGGTTCTGTAGTGCCAGTAGGCCCAGCTCCCCCTGTAGGACTGTTGGGGTTCGGTAACTGTGGCTGCTTCGCGGCCTAGCTGTTCTCTCCTCTCCTGTGGGCCTTTGAGTCCACCTCCTGGTTCCAGCACCGTCAGCTGGTTCCGGGCCGAGCCTTTGGCTTAGGTGCCTCCTCCTGGGTATCCGAGTTCCGCCAACGTTAGGCGGTCCTTGGTAGTGCTTTTAAGCGCGGGCACCTACAGCTTAGTAACCGGGTTCCAGCACCGTCAGCTGCTCCTCGGTCATGCCATTTGCTCTTGCACACTGGGGCAACGCATCTGGGTTCCAGCACCGCCAGCTGGTTCTCGGCAGTGTTCTTGTCACAGGTACTCCCTCGTGCCAAGCCTGGTTTCAGCACCGTCAGCTGTTTCCGGGTTGTGTCAAGTTCACTGAGACGCCTATGCTTGCCCCATCGTGGTGCGGTCGGGTTAGCCAACTCCAGGGTGCCTCCAGTTTAGGAGCTTCCTATGTGGGCTGCGTGAACTGGTAGTCAAGGCTGGTTCTGTAGAGCCAGTAGGCCCAGCTCCCCCTGTAGGACTGTTGGGGTTCGGTAACTGCGGCTGCCTCGCGGCCTAGCTGTTCTCTCCTCTCCTGTGGGCCTTCGGGTCCACCTCCTGGTTCCAGCACCGTCAGCTGGTTCCGGGCCGAGCCTTTGGCTTAGGTGCCTCCTCCTGGGTATCCGACTTCCGACAACGTCAGGCGGTCCTTGGTAGTGCTTTTAAGCGCGGGCACCTACAGCTTAGTAACCGGGTTCCAGCACCGTCAGCTGGTCCTCGGTCGTGTCATTGGCTCTTGCACACTGGGGCAACGCATCTGGGTTCCAGCACCGCCAGCTGGTTCTCGGCAGTGTTCTTGTCACAGGTACTCCCTCGTGCCAAGCCTGGTTTCAGCACCGTCAGCTGTTTCCGGGTTGTGTCAAGTTCACTGAGACGCCTATGCTTGCCCCGTCGTGGTGCGGTCGGGTTAGCCAACTCCAGGGTGCCTCCAGTTTAGGAGCTTCCTATGTGGGCTGCGTGAACTGGTAGTCAAGGCTGGTTCTGTAGTGCCAGTAGGCCCAGCTCCCCCTGTAGGACTGTTGGGGTTCGGTAACTGCGGCTGCCTCGCGGCCTAGCTGTTCTCTCCTCTCCTGTGGGCCTTCGGGTCCACCTCCTGGTTCCAGCACCGTCAGCTGGTTCCGGGCCGAGCCTTTGGCTTAGGTGCCTCCTCCTGGGTATCCGAGTTCCGCCAACGTCAGGCGGTCCTTGGTAGTGCTTTTAAGCGCGGGCACCTACAGCTTAGTAACCGGGTTCCAGCACCGTCAGCTGGTCCTCGGTCGTGCCATTGGCTCTTGCACACTGGAGCAACGCATCTGGGTTCCAGCAACGCCAGCTGGTTCTCGGCAGTGTTTTTGACACAGGTACTCCCTCGTGCCAAGCCTGGTTTCAGCACCGTCAGCTGTTTCCGGGTTGTGTCAAGCTCACTGAGACGCCTATGCTTGCCCCGTCGTGGTGCTGTCGGGTTAGCCAACTCCAGGGTGCCTCCAGTTTAGGAGCTTCCTATGTGGGCTGCGTGAACTGGTAGTCAAGGCTGGTTCTGTAGTGCCAGTAGGCCCAGCTCCCCCTGTAGGACTGTTGGGGTTCGGTAACTGCGGCTGCCTCGCGGCCTAGCTGTTCTCTCCTCTCCTGTGGGCCTTCAGGTCCACCACCTGGTTCCAGCACCGTCAGCTGGTTCTCGGCAGTGTCTTTTGCTCTTGTACCTTCTGCTCCCCATCCTGGTTCCAGTACCGTCAGCTGGTTCCGGGCAGAGCCTTTGGCTTAGGTGCCTCCTTCTGGGTATCCAAGTTCCACCAACGTCAGGTGGTCCTTGGTAGTGCTTTCAGGCACGGGTACCTCCTGCTTAGTAACCGGGTTCCAGTAACGTCAGCTGGTCCTCGGTAGTTCCATTGGCTCTTGGACCTTCGGCTACCCATCCGGGTTCCAGTACCGTCAGCTGGTTCTCGGCAGTGTCTTTTGCTCTTGTACCTTCTGCTCCCCATCCTGGTTCCAGTACCGTCAGCTGGTTCCGGGCAGAGCCTTTGGCTTAGGTGCCTCCTTCTGGGTATCCGAGTTCCGCCAACGTCAGGCGGTCCTTGGTAGTGCTTTTTAGCACGGGTACCTCCTGCTTAGTAACCAGGTTCCAGTAACGTCAGCTGGTCCTCGGTAATTCCATAGGCTCTTGAACCTTTGGGTAGCCATCCGAGTTCCAGTTCCATCAGCTGGTTCTTGGCATTTTCTCAGCCTTCTTGTACCTTCTGCTACATTTCCAAGTTGAAGACCCTAAAGTCGACGACCCGGAAGACCACCCCGATGACAACGACGACGACCCGGAAGACCACCCCGATGACGACGACGACGACGGCGGAGACGACGACGGCAGAGACGACGACGGCGGAGACGACGACGGCTGAGACGACGACGGCGGAGATGACGACACTGGAGACGACGACCCTGGAGACGACGACATGGAAGACCGAGAAGCAGAAGAACAAGAGGCTGCAGAACAAAGAGCAGAAGAACATTAAGCATAAGACTTAATATCAGAGCAAAAGATATTATCTAAATTATATGCAGAAGAAGACTAAGCAGTGTATGGGGGTGAGTCCGTTCCTCCTCGTGGTGCCCCTGGATAAAGCCTGATGCTGCAGGCCAAACTGAACGCGGACAAATGTAACTTTTGTGACTGGCAGAACGGAAGGTGTAATCTTCAAACTTTTATAGATAACAACTACGGGAATGCCTGTCACAAATGAGAATATGATGAAGAAGTAGAATAGGAAGAATAATAACAGTGGAATAAAAAGAATATGTAGAATAGGAAGAATAATAATAGTTGAATAAAATGAATATGAAGAATGTAATCAAAAAAAAAAAAAAAGGTAAAGGATGAAGAAGAAGATGAATAAGGTGAAGAAGAAGTTGATGTCAAAGATGCTGATGATGATGATGAAGATGAAAGTGTGGGAAAAGTAAAAAAAAAAAAAAAAAAAAAGAAGGGGAAGGGCGTGGAATAGTGAAACATTAATATCTGACAAAATAAAAAAAAAATTTACATAGTCAATATCTTTGTCACTCCGAACGTCTTAAAAAAAAACAAAAAACATGCTATTCTATTTGATTGGGATAAACCTCTATGACTTTAATGTCTCCACCACCTCCCCAAATACATCCGGCATTATTCTTAGCTGTTTTCCTTCATGTAGAATGAACCTACAAGGCAAGAAAGGGTTTATTTTAATTCCGATATTTTGGTCCCATTGACTTGCATTGGGATCGGGTATCGGTATCGGCGATATCCGATATTTTTTGAATATCGGCCGATCCTATCCGATACCGATACTTTCCGATATCGGAAGGTATCGCTCAACACTAGTTACCAGTGGAGCACAGTTTGTACAGTAGAGCTAATTTCCATTTCCAAAGTCACTTGGTAAGTGTCTCTATTCTGTAGGCTATAAGCTGGTATGGTTTCCATCTCTCTCCTTTTGGTAATGACTGTACAACGATAGTTTAAAATCTTAGAAAGGGTAACCTCTGTCAATGAATTTGTTCTGCATTTCATCAAGATGCTTGGAGCACGTAGATTCATGGCCTACTATGCGTGTAACGCGCTGGAACCGAATAATTGGGATCGACTTTTTTGTGGATGCGAGATGAAATCTATCAAAATGTAATAGATTATTTTGAATGGCTGTTTTATTGTACAGGTCAGTGGTAAGTCTCCCTGTGGTGTCTTTAATAATCGATGTGTGAAGGAAGTTCGAACAATCTATTTCATATTGTATAGTGAATCTTACTATATAATTGTCTATGGGTCACTTCCATCTGTCCTTCTTTCTTTCTGTCATGGATATTCATTGGTCGCGGCCTCTGTCAGTCATGGAAATCCAAGTCGCTGATTGGTCGTAGCAAAACAGCTGCGACCAAACAGCGGCAGGCACAGTCCGGAAGAAAATGGCCGCTCCTTCCTCCTCGCAGTCAACGCCCGCTCTGTACTCCCCTCCGGTCACAGCGCCCGCTTTGTACTCCCCTCCGGTCACAGCGCCCGCTCCGTACTCTCCTCCGGTCACAGCGCCCGCTCCGTACTCTCCTCTGGTCACAGCGCCCGCTCCGTATTCCCCTCCGGTCAGCACTCACACAGGGTTAATGGCAGCGTTGACCACAGTGTAGCGCACTCGGTTAATGCTGCTATTAACCCTGTGTGACCAACTTTTTACTATTCATGCTGCCTATGCAGCATGAATAGTAAAAATATCTAATGTTAAAAATAATTAAAAAATAAAAAATAGTTACATACTCACCTTCTGGAGCCTCCGGATCGAAGCGGCCGGTTACTACATGGGCTGCGCAATATACTATGTGGGCTGCGCAATATATTACGTGGGCTGTGCAATATACTACATGGGCTGCGCAATATACTACGTGGGCTGGGCAATATACTACATGGGCTGCGCAATATACAACGTGAGCTGCGCAATATACTACGTGGGCTGCGCAATATACTACTTGGGCTGCGCAATATACTACGTGGGCTGGGCAATATACAACATGGGCTGCGCAATATACAACGTGGGCTGCGCAATATACAACGTGGGCTGCGCAATATACTATGTGGGCTGCGGAATATACAACCTGCGCTGCACAATGTACTATGTGGGCTGGGCAATATACTACATGGGCTGCACAATATATTACGTGGGCTGCGCAATATACATCGTGTACTGTGTGGCTGCACAATGTACTTTGTGGGCTGCGCAATGTACTGCATGGGCTGTGCTATACACTACGCATACATATTCTAGAATACCCGATGCGTTAGAATCGGGCCACCATCTAGTGTCAAATATTGTTTTCATTTTTTTTGTTTATGGTCATTTTATTTACTATTTTGTTTATTTTGTGTATGCAGTGCTACTGATGAAGATCTATGTTATGCCCGAAATGTCAATATAGTTTTAGATTGCTTGCATCTTGAATTAATAATAATTCATTTGTATAATTTCCAAGTGCTATGGTTGGTCCCCAACCTTTCTGACCTTGAGAGCCACATTCAGCTCTGAGAGAGAGTCATGAGCCACAAACAGCTCTTGCCCCCCCTCACAGTAATAACAGCCAGAGCCCCATTTACCAGTATAATAATAACCAAAACTTTTTCTCAAAAATCACACTGAGGCAGCTTTCCAAGATCCAAGAGATTCCATAAGACAAGCACTCCCATCGCACTGTCACATCCAGCTTCAAGAACTTCCTCTGCAATGTAGTATCATTCTTTCACCAGCTTACCTTACTTAAATTATCTGTAAATCCCAAAGACCAGTAAAAACACATCCAGGTCTACTCTTCTGTGTGGGACTACTCACAAATTCACCATCTGGATACCTACTCTTCAAAGCTCTTGCTTTGCTAAATGTTGTTCTAAAGATCTAAGCTGGCAAACAGCGTTGAACCACACATCATGGGCCCACGAGCCACACGTGTGTCTGCCCCAATGTGCGTTTCGGAACAACCTTCCTGAAGAAGGTTGGTTCCAAAACACATTGTGATGGACACACAGGCATTGTGAGACCTCGTTCTTCTTGGTGTACAGGTATAATCTATAATATATTTTCTCTGTTCTGTTCATTGCTTTCCCTGTGGGGCGTGTGTTACCTGGGCTATAATGTCTTTACTTCCTAATTGCGGTAATTGTATCTAATACCTTAATATTGGTAAACCTCTACCCCTTCTTGCCATGTCTATATGATTGCACACCATACCATTTGGCTTATATTACAGGGCCTTATATTCATGTGCTGTGTCCTTGTTACACATACCGTATATACTCCATCTGGTATATCCTCTATGCATGCCAGGGTATAATCCACTGGTTTTTGTATATATTGTGCATCTACGTCTTCCCTTGACTGTTTTTATTTATTGCTTAATAAAGAATTTGTATATGTTTATAATACTTGTGACTATGTGATCATCCCTTTCTTTCTCCTTGTCATGTCTCATTACGATCTGTCTTTATTTGGTCCATCATCCAGTGGCATCAATTCTCTTGATACAATTTTGTACATACCCTCAATATAATTATGCCATTCCTTTCCACAAGATACTGTTATTATCCCAGCTTTACAAGTGGACTCTTCAGGATCCTGGATTAGGTGAGTATATGATGTAAAACTTATGATGTGATCAAAAAGCATCAAGAACAATGGGGGACGGGGCCCCCTCATACATTGCAGGGGCTACTGTTGGGGGCCCTCAAACTGTGCTTTAAAAGTCAAATAGCTCTCCTTCCCTTCCATGCCCTGTCATGTGCTCAGTTGTTTTTCCCCACACATGGGGCATCCGCATAGTCATTAGAAATAGCACAGCAAACTAAGTGGTCCATTTTCTCCTGCTATCCTTGTATACATGAATTATTGAGGGCTAATGCAACATTTTTGTGTAGAAAACTTATTATTTCATTTTTGTGTTCTAATGTTTTAAAATTCCGTCAAGCACATGTGCGTGCAAAATGCTGACCAAACTAGATAATTGCTTTGATGGTATAGTTTCCAAAATTAGATAATTTGTGGGAGGTTTCCACTGTTTAGGCACATCAGGAGCTCTGCAAACACGACATGGTGACTGCTGACTATTCCAGACAATTTTGCACTCCATAAGTCAAATAGCAAAGAAAAAAAAGTCTTCAGGGAAGTGTTATGAAAGGCAATTCAGTTCCACAATGGACATAGCGGTCAGAGAACATACAGTGATCTGACAATAACCCAAAATCATAGAACGAGCTCTGAGACGTGGGAACTCTGCAGACCGCAATCCCTAATCCTCTCCAAACAACACTAGAGGCAGCCGTGGATTGCGCCTAACTCTGCCTATGCAACTCGGCACAGCCTGAGAAACTAACTAGCCTGAAGATAGAAAATAAGCCTACCTTGCCTCAGAGAAATACCCCAAAGGAAAAGGCAGCCCCCTACATATAATGACTGTGAGTTAAGATGAAAAGACAAACGTAGAGATGAAATAGATTCAGCAAAGTGAGGCCCGACTTTCTTAACAGAGCGAGGATAGGAAAGGTAACTTTGCGGTCTACACAAAACCCTAAAGAAAACCACGCAAAGGGGGCAAAAAGACCCTCCGTACCGAACTAACGGCATGGAGGTACACCCTTTGCGTCCCAGAGCTTCCAGCAAAACAATTAGACAAGCTGGACAGAAAAAATAGCAAACAAATAGCAAAGAAGAACTTAGCTATGCAGAGCAGCAGGCCACAGGAATGATCCAGGGAAAAACAAGTCCAACACTGGAACATAGACAGGAAGCCAGGATCAAAGCATTAGGTGGAGTTAAGTAGAGAAGCACCAAACGACCTCACCACATCACCTGAGGGAGGAAACTCAGAAGCCGCAGTACCACTTTCCTCCACCAACGGAAGCTCACAGAGAGAATCAGCCGAAGTACCACTTGTGACCACAGGAGGGAGCTCTGCCACAGAATTCACAACAGTACCCCCCCTCGAGGAGGGGTCACCGAACCCTCACCAGAGCCCCCAGGCCGACCAGGATGAGCCACATGAAAGGCACGAACAAGATCGGGAGCATGGACATCAGAGGCAAAAACCCAGGAATTATCTTCCTGAGCATAACCCTTCCATTTAACCAGATACTGGAGTTTCCGTCTTGAAACACGAGAATCCAAAACCTTCTCCACAATATACTCCAACTCCCCCTCCACCAAAACCGGGGCAGGAGGGTCAACAGATGGAACCTGTTATGAAAGGCAATTCAGTATCACAATGGACATGGAGGTCAGAGCACATACAGTGATCTGACAATAACCCAAAATAATAGAACGAGCTCTGAGACGTGGGAACTCTGCAGACCGCAATCCCTGATCCTCTCCAAACACAACTAGAGGCAGCCGTGGATTGCGCCTAACGCTCCCTATGCAACTCGGCACAGCCTGAGAAACTAACTAGCCTGAAGATAGAAAAAATAAGCCTACCTTGCCTCAGAGAAATACCCCAAAGGAAAAGGCAGCCCCCCACATATAATGACTGTGAGTAAGATGAAAAGACAAACGTAGGGATGAAATAGATTCAGCAAAGTGAGGCCCGATTTTCTAGACAGAACGAGGATAGGAAAGATAACTTTGCGGTCTACACAAAACCCTAAAGAAAACCACGCAAAGGGGCAAAAAGACCCTCCCTACCGAACTAACGGCACGGAGGTACACCCTTTGCGTCCCAGAGCTTCCAGCAAAACAAATAGACAAGCTGGACAGAAAAAATAGCAACAAATAGCAAAGAAGCACTTAGCTATGCAGAGCAGCAGGCCACAGGAATGATCCAGAGAAACACAAGTCCAACACTGGAACATTGACAGGAAGCATGAATCAAAGCATTAGGTGGGGTTAAGTAGAGAAGCACCTAACGACCTCACCAGATCACCTGAGGAAGGAAACTCAGAAGCAGCAGTACCAGTTTCCTCCACAAACGGAAGCTCCCAGAGAGAATCAGCCGAAGTACCACTTGTGACCACAGGAGGGAGCTCTGCCACAGAATTCACAACAGTACCCCCCCCTTGAGGAGGGGTCACCGAACCCTCACCAGAGCCCCCAGGCCGACCAGGATGAGCCACATGAATGGCACGAACAAGATCGGGAGCATGGACATCAGAGGCAAAAACCCAGGAATTATCCTCCTGAGCATAACCCTTCCATTTAACCAGATACTGGAGTTTCCGTCTTGAAACACGAGAATCCAAAATCTTCTCCACAATATACTCCAATTCCCCCTCCACCAAAACCGGGGCAGGAGGGTCAACAGATGGAACCATAGGTGCCACGTATCTCCGCAACAATGACCTATGGAAGACGTTATGTATGAAAAAAGAATCTGGGAGGGTCAGACGAAAAGACACAGGATTAATAACCTCAGAAATCCTATAAGGACCAATGAAACGAGGTTTAAACTTTGGAGAGGAAACCTTCATAGGAATATGACGAGAAGATAACCAAACCAGATCCCCAACACGAAGTCGGGGACCCACACGGCGTCTGCGATTAGCGAAACGTTGAGCCTTCTCCTGGGACAAGGTCAAATTGTCCACTACATGAGTCCAAATCTGCTGCAACCTGTCCACCACAGTATCCACACCAGGACAGTCTGAAGACTCAACCTGTCCTGAAGAGAAACGAGGATGGAACCCAGAATTGCAGAAAAATGGCGAAACCAAGGTAGCCGAGCTGGCCCGATTATTAAGGGCGAACTCAGCCAAAGGCAAAAAGGACACCCAGTCATCCTGATCGGCAGAAACAAAGCATCTCAGATAGGTTTCCAAGGTCTGATTGGTTCATTCGGTCTGGCCATTAGTCTGAGGATGAAAAGCCGAGGAAAAAGACAAGTCAATGCCCATCCTACCACAAAAGGCTCGCCAAAACCTCGAAACAAACTGGGAACCTCTGTCAGAAACGATATTCTCTGGAATGCCATGCAAACGAACCACATGCTGGAAGAACAATGGCACCAAATCAGAGGAGGAAGGCAACTTGGACAAGGGTACCAGATGGACCATCTTAGAAAAGCGATCACAGACCACCCAAATGACTGACATCTTTTGAGAGACGGGAAGATCTGAAATAAAATCCATAGAGATATGTGTCCAAGGTCTCTTCGGGACCGGCAAGGGCAAAAGCAACCCACTGGCACGAGAACAGCAGGGCTTAGCCCGAGCAAAAATCCCACAGGACTGCACAAAAGAACGCACATCCCGCGACAGAGATGGCCACCAAAAGGATCTAGCCACTAACTCTCTGGTACCAAAGATTCCAGGATGACCAGCCAACACCGAACAATGAACCTCAGAGATCACTTTATTTGTCCACCTATCCAGGACAAACAGTTTCTCCGCTGGACAACGATCAGGTTTATTAGCCTGAAATTTTTGCAGCACCCGCCGCAAATCAGGGGAGATGGCAGACACAATTACTCCTTCCTTGAGGATACCCGCCGGCTCAGATAAACCCGGAGAGTCGGGCACAAAACTCCTAGACAGAGCATCCGCCTTCACATTTTTAGAGCCCGGAAGGTACGAAATCACAAAGTCAAAACGGGCGAAAAACAGTGACCAACGAGCCTGTCTAGGATTCAAACGCTTAGCAGACTCGAGATAAGTCAGGTTCTTATGATCAGTCAATACCACCACGCGATGCTTAGCTCCTTCAAGCCAATGACGCCACTCCTCGAATGCCCACTACATGGCCAGCAACTCTCGGTTGCCCACATCATAATTTCGCTCAGCAGGCGAAAACTTCCTGGAAAAAAAAGCGCATGGTTTCATCACTGAACAATCAGAACCTCTCTGCGACAAAACAGCCCCTGCTCCAATCTCAGAAGCATCAACCTCGACCTGGAACGGAAGAGAAACATCAGGTTGACACAACACAGGGGCAGAAGAAAAACGACGCTTCAACTCTTGAAAAGCTTCCACAGCAGCAGAAGACCAATTGACCAAATAAGCACCCTTCTTGGTCAAATCGGTCAATGGTTTGGCAATACTAGAAAAATTGCAGATGAAGCGACGATAAAAATTAGCAAAGCCCAGGAACTTTTGCAGACTTTTCAGAGATGTCGGCTGAGTCCAATCATGGATGGCTTGGACCTTAACAGGATCCATCTCGATAGTAGAAGGGGAAAAGATGAACCCCAAAAATGAAACCTTCTGCACACCAAAGAGACACTTTGATCCCTTCACAAACAAAGAATTAGCACGCAGGACCTGAAAAACCGTTCTGACCTGTTTCACATGAGACTCCCAATCATCCGAGAAGATCAAAATGTCATCCAAGTACACAATCAGGAATTTATCCAGGTACTCTCGGAAGATGTCATGCATAAAGGACTGAAACACTGATGGAGCATTGGCAATTCCGAATGGCATCACTAGATACTCAAAATGACCCTCGGGCGTATTAAATGCAGTTTTCCATTCATCGCCTCGCCTGATTCGTACCAGATTATACGAACCACGAAGATCAATCTTGGTGAACCAACTAGCCCCCTTAATCCGAGCAAACAAATCAGATAACAAAGGCAAGGGGTACTGAAATTTAACAGTGATCTTATTAAGAAGGCGATAATCTATACAAGGTCTCAGCGAACCATCCTTTTTGGCTACAAAAAAGAACCCTGCTCCTAATGGCGACGATGACGGGCGAATATGCCCCTTCTCCAGGGATTCCTTCACATAACTGCGCATAGCGGTGTGCTCAGGCACGGATAAATTAAACAGTCGACCTTTTGGGAATTTACCACCAGGAATCAAATTGATAGCACAATCACAATCCCTATGCGGAGGTAGGGCATCGGACTTGGGCTCATCAAATACATCCCGGTAATCAGACAAGAACTCTGGGACCTCAGAAGGGGTGGATGACGAAATAGTCAGAAATGGGACATCACCATGTACCCCCTGACAACCCCAGCTGGACACCGACAAGGATTTCCAATCCAATACTGGATTATGGGCTTGTAGCCATGGCAACCCCAACACGACCACATCATGCAGATTATGCAACACCAGAAAGCGAATATCCTCCTGATGTGCAGGAGCCTTGCACATGGTCAGCTGGGTCCAGTATTGAGGCTTATTCTTGGCCAAAGGCGTAGCATCAATACCTCTCAATGGAATAGGACACTGCAAGGGCTCCAAGAAAAACCCACAACGCTTAGCATATTCCAAGTCCATCAAATTCAGAGCAGCGCCTGAATCCACAAACGCCATGACAGAATATGATGACAAAGAGCAGATCAAGGTAACGGATAGAAGAAATTTTGACTGTACCGTACCAATGGTGGCAGACCTAGCGAACCGCTTAGTGCGCTTAGGACAATCAGAGATAGCATGAGTGGAATCACCACAGTAGAAACACAGCCCATTCAGACGTCTGTGTTCTTGCCGTTCAACTCTGGTCAAAGTCCTATCGCATTGCATAGGCTCAGGTTTAAGCTCAGGTAATACCGCCAAATGGTGCACAGATTTACGCTCACGCAAGCGTCGACCGATCTGAATAGCCAAAGACATAGACTCATTCAAACCAGCAGGCATAGGAAATCCCACCATGACATCCTTAAGGGCTTCAGAGAGACCCTTTCTGAACATAGCTGCCAGCGCAGATTCATTCCATTGAGTGAGCACTGACCATTTTCTAAATTTCTGGCAATATACCTCTATCTCATCCTGACCCTGACAAAGAGCCAGCAAATTCTTTTCTGCCTGATCCACTGAATTAGGCTCATCGTACAGCAATCCGAACGCCAGGAAAAACGCATTGATATTACTTAATGCAGGATCTCCTGGCGCAAGAGAAAATGCCCAGTCCTGAGGGTCGCCGCGCAAAAAAGAAATAATAATCAAAACCTGTTGAACTGGATCACCAGAGGAACGAGGTTTCAAGGCCAGAAATAACTTACAATTATTTTTGAAACTCAGAAACTTAGTTCTATCTCCAAAAAACAAATCAGGAATAGGAATTCTTGGTTCTAACATAGATTTCTGATCAATAGTGTCTTGAATCTTTTATACTCTTGCCGAGAGCTGATCCACAAATGAAGATAGACTTCTAATGTCCATTGCTACACCTGTGTACTGAACCACCCAAATGTCTAGGGGAAAAAAAAGACAAAACACAAAGCCAAGAAAAAAAAATGGTCTCAGAACTTCTTTTTTCCCTCTATTGAGAATCATTAGTACTTTTGGCTTCCTGTACTGTTATGAAAGGCAATTCAGTATCACAATGGACATGGAGGTCAGAGCACATACAGTGATCTGACAATAACCCAAAATAATAGAACGAGCTCTGAGACGTGGGAACTCTGCAGACCACAATCCCTGATCCTCTCCAAACACAACTAGAGGCAGCCGTGGATTGCGCCTAAAGCTCCCTATGCAACTCGGCACAGCCTGAGAAACTAACTAGCCTGAAGATAGAAAAAATAAGCCTACCTTGCCTCAGAGAAATACCCCAAAGGAAAAGGCAGCCCCCCACATATAATGACTGTGAGTAAGATGAAAAGACAAACGTAGGGATGAAATAGATTCAGCAAAGTGAGGCCCGATTTTCTAGACAGAACGAGGATAGGAAAGATAACTTTGCGGTCTACACAAAACCCTAAAGAAAATCACGCAAAGGGGCAAAAAGACCCTCCCTACCGAACTAACGGCACGGAGGTACACCCTTTGCGTCCCAGAGCTTCCAGCAAAACAAATAGACAAGCTGGACAGAAAAAATAGCAACAAATAGCAAAGAAGCACTTAGCTATGCAGAGCAGCAGGCCACAGGAATGATCCAGTGAAAAACAAGTCCAACACTGGAACATTGACAGGAAGCATGAATCAAAGCATTAGGTGGGGTTAAGTAGAGAAGCACCTAACGACCTCACCAGATCACCTGAGGAAGGAAACTCAGAAGCAGCAGTACCAGTTTCCTCCACAAACGGAAGCTCCCAGAGAGAATCAGCCGAAGTACCACTTGTGACCACAGGAGGGAGCTCTGCCACAGAATTCACAACAGGAACCATAGGTGCCACGTATCTCCGCAACAATGACCTATGGAATACGTTATGTATGGAAAAAGAATCTGGAAGGGTCCGACGAAAAGACACAGGATTAAGAACCTCAGAAATCCTATACGGACCAATGAAACGAGGTTTAAACTTAGGAGAGGAAACCTTCATAGGAATATGACGAGAAGATAACCAAACCAGATCCCCAACACGAAGTCGGGGACCCACACGGCGTCTGCGATTAGCGAAACGTTGAGCCTTCTCCTGGGACAAGGTCAAATTGTCCACTACATGAGTCCAAATCTGCTGCAACCTGTCCACCACAGTATCCACACCAGGACAGTCCGAAGACTCAACCTGTCCTGAAGAGAAACGAGGATGGAACCCAGAATTGCAGAAAAATGGCGAAACCAAGGTAGCCGAGCTGGCCCAATTATTAAGGGCGAACTCAGCCAAAGGCAAAAAGGACACCCAGTCATCCTGATCAGCAGAAACAAAGCATCTCAGATATGTTTCCAAGGTCTGATTGGTTTGTTTGGTCTGGCCATTAGTCTGAGGATGGAAAGCCGAGGAAAAAGACAAGTCAATGCCCATCCTACCACAAAAGGCTCGCCAAAACCTCGAAACAAACTGGGAACCTCTGTCAGAAACGATATTCTCTGGAATGCCATGTAAACGAACCACATGCTGGAAGAACAATGGCACCAAATCAGAGGAGGAAGGCAATTTAAACAAGGGTACCAGATGGACCATCTTAGAAAAGCGATCACAGACCATCCAAATGACTGACATCTTTTGAGAAGCGGGAAGATCTGAAATAAAATCCATAGAGATATGTGTCCAAGGCCTCTTCGGGACCGGCAAGGGCAAAAGCAACCCACTGGCATGAGAACAGCAGGGCTTAGCCCGAGCACAAATCCCACAGGACTGCACAAAAGAACGCACATCCCGCGACAGAGATGGCCACCAAAAGAATCTAGCCACTAACTCTCTGGTACCAAAGATTCCAGGATGACCAGCCAACACCGAACAATGAACCTCAGAGATAACTTTATTCGTCCACCTATCAGGGACAAACAGTTTCTCCGCTGGACAACGATCAGGTTTATTAGCCTGAAATTTTTGCAGCACCTGCCGCAAATCAGGGGAGATGGCAGACACAATTACTCCTTCCTTGAGGATACCCGCCGGCTCAGACAAACCCGGAGAGTCGGGCACAAAACTCCTAGACAGAGCATCCGCCTTCACATTTTTAGAGCCCGGAAGGTACGAAATCACAAAGTCAAAACGGGCAAAAAACAGCGACCAACGAGCCTGTCTAGGATTCAACCGCTTAGCAGACTCGAGATAAGTCAAGTTCTTATGATCAGTCAATACCACCACGCGATGCTTAGCTCCTTCAAGCCAATGACGCCACTCCTCGAATGCCCACTTCATGGCCAGCAACTCTCGGTTGCCCACATCATAATTTCGCTCAGCAGGCGAAAACTTCCTGGAAAAAAAAGCGCATGGTTTCATCACTGAGCAATCAGAAACTCTCTGCGACAAAACAGCCCCTGCTCCAATCTCAGAAGCATCCACCTCGACCTGGAACGGAAGAGAAACATCTGGTTGACACAACACAGGGGCAGAAGAAAAACGACGCTTCAACTCTTGAAAAGCTTCCACAGCAGCAGAAGACCAATTGACCACATCAGCACCCTTCTTGGTCAAATCGGTCAATGGTTTGGCAATACTAGAAAAATTGCAGATGAAGCGACGATAAAAATTAGCAAAGCCCAGGAACTTTTGCAGACTTTTCAGAGATGTCGGCTGAGTCCAATCATGGATGGCTTGGACCTTAACAGGATCCATCTCGATAGTAGAAGGGGAAAAGATGAACCCCAAAAATGAAACCTTCTGCACACCAAAGAGACACTTTGATCCCTTCACAAACAAAGAATTAGCACGCAGGACCTGAAAAACCGTTCTGACCTGCTTCACATGAGACTCCCAATCATCCGAGAAGATCAAAATGTCATCCAAGTACACAATCAGGAATTTATCCAGGTACTCTCGGAAGATGTCATGCATAAAGGACTGAAACACTGATGGAGCATTGGCAAGTCCGAATGGCATCACTAGATACTCAAAATGACCCTCGGGCGTATTAAATGCAGTTTTCCATTCATTGCCTCGCCTGATTCGCACCAGATTATACGCACCACGAAGATCTATCTTGGTGAACCAACTAGCCCCCTTAATCCGAGCAAACAAATCAGATAACAATGGCAAGGGGTACTGAAATTTAACCGTGATCTTATTTAGAAGGCGGTAATCTATACAAGGTCTCAGCGAACCATCCTTCTTGGCTACAAAAAAGAACCCTGCTCCTAATGGCGACGATGACGGGCGAATATGCCCCTTCTCCAGGGATTCCTTCACATAACTGCGCATAGCGGCGTGCTCAGGCACGGATAAATTAAACAGTCGACCTTTTGGGAATTTACTACCAGGAATCAAATTGATAGCACAATCACAATCCCTATGCGGAGGTAGGGTATCGGACTTGGGCTCATGAAATACATCCCGGTAATCAGACAAGAACTCTGGAACCTCAGAAGGGGTGGATGACGAAATTGACAGAAATGGAACATCACCATGTACCCCCTGACAACCCCAGCTGGACACCGACATGGATTTCCAATCTAATACTGGATTATGGGCTTGTAGCCATGGCAACCCCAACACGACCACATCATGCAGATTATGCAACACCAGAAAGCGAATAACCTCCTGATGTGCAGGAGCCATGCACATGGTCAGCTGGGTCCAGTATTGAGGCTTATTCTTGGCCAAAGGCGTAGCATCAATTCCTCTCAATGGAATAGGACACTGCAAGGGCTCCAAGAAAAACCCACAACGCTTAGCATATTCCAAGTCCATCAAATTCAGGGCAGCGCCTGAATCCACAAATGCCATGACAGAATACGATGACAAAGAGCAGATCAAGGTAACGGACAGAAGAAATTTTGACTGTACCGTTCCAATGGTGGCAGACCTAGCGAACCGCTTAGAGCGCTTAGGACAATCAGAGATAGCATGATTGGAATCACCACAGTAGAAACACAGCCCATTCAGACGTCTGTGTTCTTGCCGTTCAACTCTGGTCAAAGTCCTATCGCACTGCATAGGCTCAGGTTTAAGCTCAGGTAATGCCGCCAAATGGTGCACAGATTTACGCTCACGCAAGCGTCGACCGATCTGAATGGCCAAAGACATAGACTCATTCAAACCAGCAGGCATAGGAAATCCCACCATGACATCGTCAGAGAGACCCTTTCTGAACATAGCTGCCAGCGCAGATTCATTCCATTGAGTGAGCACGGACCACTTTCTAAATTTCTGACAATATACCTCTATCTCATCCTGAGCCTGACAAAGAGCCAGCAAATTTTTTTCTGCCTGATCCACTGAATTAGGCTCATCGTACAGCAATCCAAGTGCCAGGAAAAACGCATCGATATTACTTAATGCAGGATCTCCTGACGCAAGAGAAAATGCCCAGTCCTGAGGGTCGCCACGCAAAAAGGAAATGACGATCCTAACCTGTTGAACTGGGTCACCAGAGGAGCGAGGTTTCAAAGCCAGAAATAGTTTACAATTATTTTTGAAACTCAGAAATTTAGTTCTATCTCCAAAAAACAAATCTGGAATAGGAATTCTCAGTTCTAACAAAGAATTCTGAACCACAAAATCTTGAATATTTTGAACTCTTGCCGTGAGCTGATCCACACATGAAGACAGACCTTTAATGTCCATTGCTACATCTGTGTCCTGAACCACCCAAATGTCTAGGGGAAAAAAAAGGCAAAACACAGTGCAAAGAAAAAAAAATGGTCTCAGAACTTCTTTTTTCCCTCTATTGAGAATCATTAGCACTTTGGGCTTCCTGTACTGTTATGAAAGGCAATTCTGTTCCACAATGGACATAGCGGTCAGAGCACATACAGTGATCTGACAATAACCCAAAATCATAGAACGAGCTCTGAGACGTGGGAACTCTGCAGACCGCAATCCCTAATCCTCTCCAAACAACACTAGAGGCAGCCGTGGATTGCGCCTAACTCTGCCTATGCAACTCGGCACAGCCTGAGAAACTAACTAGCCTGAAGATAGAAAATAAGCCTACCTTGCCTCAGAGAATTACCCCAAAGGAAAAGGCAGCCCCCTACATATAATGACTGTGAGTTAAGATGAAAAGACAAACGTAGAGATGAAATAGATTCAGCAAAGTGAGGCCCGACATTCTTAACAGAGCGAGGATAGGAAAGGTAACTTTGCGGTCTACACAAAACCCTAAAGAAAACCACGCAAAGGGGGCAAAAAGACCCTCCGTACCGAACTAACGGCACGGAGGTACACCCTTTGCGTCCCAGAGCTTCCAGCAAAACAATTAGACAAGCTGGACAGAAAAAATAGCAAACAAATAGCAAAGAAGAACTTAGCTATGCAGAGCAGCAGGCCACAGGAATGATCCAGTGAAAAACAAGTCCAACACTGGAACATTGACAGGAAGCCAGGATCAAAGCATTAGGTGGAGTTAAGTAGAGAAGCACCTAACGACCTCACCACATCACCTGAGGGAGGAAACTCAGAAGCCGCAGTACCACTTTCCTCCACCAACGGAAGCTCACAGAGAGAATCAGCCGAAGTACCACTTGTGACCACAGGAGGGAGCTCTGCCACAGAATTCACAACAGGGAAGAGACAGATGAATAAAACTTCACAATTTATTTATCTAATATATAAAACTGAATGTGTGTGTGTGTGTATGTGTGTGTGTGTGTGTGTGTATGTGTGTATGTCCGGGATTGGCATCTGCACCGTCGCAGCTACAGCCACAAAATTTTGCACAGTCACACGTCTGGACCCCGAGAGCGTCATAGGCTATGTTGTGAGGCGAAATTTTAACCCCGCGCGTTCCAATTCACCAAACAATTTTGCCCCTGTCTACATAATGGGGAAAAAAGTGAAAGGAAAAGTGTTGGAGGCGTCGCAGCTAGAGCCACAAAATTTTGCACAGTCACATATCTGGACCCTGAGAGCATCATAGGCTATGTTGTGAGGTGAAATTTTAACCCCGTGCTTTCCAATTCACCAAACAATTTTGCCCCTATCTACATAATGGGGAAAAAGTGAAAGGAAAAGTGTTGGCGGCGTCGCAGCTACAGCCAAAAAATTTTGCACAGTCACACGTCTGGACCCCGAGAGTGTCATAGGCTATGTTGTGAGGTGAAATTTTAACCCTGCGCTTTCCAATTCACCAAACAATTTTGTCCCTATCTACATAATGGGGAAAAAGTGAAAGGAAAAGTGTTGGAGGCGTCGCAGCTACAGCCACAAAATTTTGCACAGTCACACGTCTGGACCCCGAGAGTGTCATAGGCTATATTGTGAGGTGAAATTTTAACCCCGCGCTTTCCAATTCACCAAACAATTTTGCCCCTATCTACATAATGGGGAAAAGTGAAAGGAAAAGTGTTGGAGGCAAATTGACAGCTGCCAGATGTGAACAAGGGGGACTTAACCCCTCTGTGACCTTAGACGTACTATCCCGTCGAGGTGCCCTGGGCTTATCTGACCCTGGACGGGATAGTACGTCATAGCCGATCGGCCGCGCTCACGGGGGGAGCGCGGCCGATCGCGGCCGGGTGTCAGCTGCTTATCGCAGCTGACATCCGGCACTATGTGCCAGGAGCGGTCACGGACCGCCCCCGGCACATTAACCCCTGGCACACCGCGATCAAAGATGATCGCGATGTGCCGGCGGTGCAGGGAAGCACCGCGCAGGGAGGGGGCTCCCTGCGGGCTTCCCTGAGCCCCCCGCAGCAACGCGATGTGATCGCGTTGCTGCGAGGGTCTCCTCACCTCCCTCCCTGCTCGAGCCCCGGATCCAAGATGGCCGCGGATCCGGGTCCTGCAGGGAGGGAGGTGGCTTCACAGAGCCTGCTCAGAGCAGGCACTGTGAAGGCTGCAGCGCTGCATGTCAGATCAGTGATCTGACAGAGTGCTGTGCAAACTGTCAGATCACTGATCTGTGATGTCCCCCCCTGGGACAAAGTAAAAAAGTAAAAAAAAAAATTTCCAAATGTGTAAAAAAAATAAAAAAAAATATTCCAAAATAATGAAAAAAATATATTATTCCCATAAATACATTTCTTCATCTAAATAAAAAAAAAAAAACAATAAAAGTACACATATTTAGTATCGCCGCGTCCGTAACGACCCGACCTATAAAACTGTCCCACTAGTTAACCCCTTCAGTAAACACCGTAAGAAAAAAAAAAAAAAAAAACGAGGCAAAAAACAACGCTTTATTATCATACCGCCGAACAAAAAGTGGAATAACACGCGATCAAAAGGACAGATATAAATAACCATGGTACCGCTGAAAGCGTCATATTGTCCCGCAAAAAAAGAGCCGCCATACAGCATCATCAGCAAAAAAATAAAAAAGTTATAGTCCTGAGAATAAAGCGATGCAAAAATAATTATTTTTTCTGTAAAATAGTTTTTATCGTATAAAAGCACCAAACCATAAAAAAATGATATAAATGAGGTATCGCTGTAATCGTACTGACCCGAAGAATAAAACTGATTTATCAATTTTACCAAACGCGGAACGGTATAAACGCCTCCCCCAATAGAAATTCATGAATAGCTGGCTTTTGGTCATTCTTCCTCACAAAAATCGGAATAAAAAGCGATAAAAAAATGTCACGTGCCCAAAAATGTTTTCAATAAAAACGTCAACTCGTCCCGCAAAAAACAAGACCTCACATGACTCTGTGGACCAAAATATGGAAAAATTATAGCTCTCAAAATGTGGTATTGCAAAAAATATTTTTTGCAATAAAAAGGGTCTTTCAGTGTGTGACGGCTGCCAATCATAAAAATCCGCTAAAAAGCTCGCTATAAAAGTAAATCAAACCCCCCTTCATCACCCCCTTAGTTAGGGAAAAATAAAAAAAAATGTATTTATTTCCATTTTCCCATTAGGGCTAGGGTTAGGGCTAGGGTTAGGGCTAGGGCTAGGGTTAGGGTTAGGGCTAGGGTTAGGGCTAGGGCTAGGGTTAGGGCTAGGGTTAGGGCTAGGGTTAGGGCTAGGGTTAGGGTTAGGGCTAGGGTTAGGGTTAGGGTTAGGGCTAGGGTTAGGGCTAGGGTTAGGGTTAGGGCTAGGGTTAGGGCTAGGGTTAGGGCTAGGGTTAGGGTTGGGGCTACAGTTAGGGTTGGGGCTAAAGTTAGGGTTAGGGTTTAGATTACATTTACAGTTGGGAATAGGGTTGGGATTAGGGTTAGGGGTGTGTCAGGGTTAGAGGTGTGGTTAGGGTTACCGTTGGAATTAGGGTTAGGGGTGTGTTTAGATTAGGGTTTCAGTTATAATTGGGGGGTTTCCACTGTTTCGGCACATCAGGGGCTCTCCAAACACGACATGGCGTCCGATCTCAATTCCAGCCAATTCTGCGTTGAAAAAGTAAAACAGTGCTCCTTCCCTTCCGAGCTCTCCTGTGTGCCCAAACAGGGGTTTACCCCAACATATGGGGTATCAGCGTACTCAGGACAAATTGGACAACAACTTTTGTGGACCAATTTCTCCTGTTACCCTTGGGAAAATACAAAACTGGGGGCTAAAAAATAATTTTTGTGGGAAAACAAAAAGATTTTTTATTTTCACGGCTCTGCGTTATAAACTGTAGTGAAACACTTGGGGGTTCAAAGTTCTCACAACACATCTAGATAAGTTCATTGAGGGGTCTAGTTTCCAATATGGGGTCACTTGTGGGGGGTTTCTACTGTTTAGGTACATTAGGGGCTCTGCAAACGCAATGTGACGCCTGCAGACCAATCCATCTAAGTCTGCATTCCAAATGATGCTCCTTCCCTTCCGAGCCCTCCCATGCGCCCAAACGGTGGTTCCCCCCCACATATCGGGTATCAGCGTACTCAGGACAAATTGGACAACAACATTTAGGGTCCAATTTCTCCTGCTAACCTTGGAAAAATACAAAACTGGGGGCTAAAATATAATTTTTGTGGAAAAAAAAATATTTTTTATTTGCATGGCTCTGCGTTATAAACTGTAGTGAAATACTTGGGGGTTCAAAGCTCTCACAACACATCAAGATGAGTTCCTTAGGGGGTCTACTTTCCAAAATGGTGTCACTTGTGGGGGGTTTCTACTGTTTAGGTACATTAGGGGCTCTGCAAACGCAATGTGACGCCTGCAGACCATTCCATCTAAGTCTGCATTCCAAATGGCGCTCCTTCCCTTCCGAACCCTCCCATGCGCCCAAACGGTGGTTCCCCCCCACATATGGGGTATCAGCGTACTCAAGACAAATTGGACAACAACTTTTGGGGTCCAATTTCTCCTGTTACCCTAGGGAAAATACAAAACTGGGGGCTAAAAAATAATTTTTGTGGGAAAAAAATTTTGTTTTATTTTTATGGCTCTGCATTATAAACTTCTGTGAAGCCCTTGGTGGGTCAAAGTGCTCACCACACATCCAGATAAGTTCCTTAGGGGGTCTACTTTCCAAAATGGTGTCACTTGTGGGGGGTTTCAATGTTTAGGCACATCAGTGGCTCTCCAAACGCAACATGGCGTCCCATCTCAATTCCTGTCAATTTTGCATTGAAAAGTCAAACGGCGCTCCTTCCCTTCCGAGCTCTCCCATGCGCCCAAACAGTGGTTTACTGCCACATATGGGGTATCAGCGTACTCGGGACAAATTGGACAACAACTTTTGAGGTCCAATTTCTTCTCTTACCCTTGGAAAAATAAAAAATTGGGGGCAAAAATATAATTTTTGTGAAAAAATATGATTTTTTATTTTTACGGTTCTGCATTATAAACTTCTGTGAAGCACTTGGTGGGTCAAAGTGCTCACCACACCTCTAGATAAGTTCCTTAGGGGGTCTACTTTCCAAAATGGTGTCACTTGTGGGGGGTTTCAATGTTTAGGCACATCAGTGGCTCTCCAAACGCAACATGGCGTCCCATCTCAATTTCTGTCAATTTTGCATTGAAAAGTCAAACTGCGCTCCTTCCCTTCCGAGCTCTCCCATGCGCCCAAACAGTGGTTTACTGCCACATATGGGGTATCAGCGTACTCAGGACAAATTGGACAACAACTTTTGAGGTCCAATTTCTTCTCTTACCGTTGGAAAAATAAAAAATTGGGGGCAAAAATATAATTTTTGTGAAAAAATATGATTTTTTATTTTTACGGTTCTGCATTATAAACTTCTGTGAAGCACTTGGTGGGTCAAAGTGCTCACCACACATCCAGATAAGTTCCTTAGGGGGTCTACTTTCCAAAATGGTGTCACTTGTGGGGGGTTTCAATGTTTAGGCACATCAGTGGCTCTCCAAACGCAACATGGCGTCCCATCTCAATTCCTGTCAATTTTGCATTGAAAAGTCAAATAGCGCTCCTTCCCTTCCGAGCTCTCCCATGCGCCCAAACAGTGGTTTACTGCCACATATGGGGTATCACCGTACTCAGGACAAATTGGACAACAACTTTTTGGGTCCAATTTCTCCTGTTACCCTTGGTAAAATAAAACAAATTGGAGCTGAAGTAAATTTTTTGTGTAAAAAAGTTAAATGTTCATTTTTATTTAAACATTCCAAAAATTCCTATTAAACACCTGAAGGGTTAATAAACTTCTTGAATGTGGTTTTGAGCACCTTGAGGGGTGCAGTTTTTAGAATGGTGTCACACTTGGGCATTTGCTATCATATAGACCCCTCAAAATGACTTCAAATGAGACGTGGTCCCTAAAAAAAAATGGTGTTGTAAAAATGAGAAATTGCTGGTCAACTTTTAACCCTTATAACTCCCTAACAAAAAAAAAAATTGGTTCCAAAATTATGCTGATGTAAAGGAGACATGTGGGAAATGTTACTTATTAAGTATTTTGTGTGACATATCTCTGTGATTTAATTGCATAAAAATTCAAAGTTTGAAAATTGCGAAATTTTCAAAATTTTCGCCAAATTTCCGTTTTTTTCACAAATAAACGCAGGTACTATCAAAGAAATTTTACCACTATCATGAAGTACAATATGTCACGAGAAAACAATGTCAGAATCACCAGGATCCGTTGAAGCGTTTCGGAGTTATAACCTCATAAAGGGACAGTGTTCAGAATTGTAAAAATTGGCCTGGTCATTAACGTGCAAACCACCCTTGGGGGTAAAGGGGTTAAAGAATGAGAGCGATGGCGCCAAAGAGTATATACCGTACAGTTGCTAAGGTGGGGCCCCAACATGGGATACTCACCACACACGGGGATATGAACACACACACAAAATGCACCACACACTACCACGTGCTTGAACACATATTACCCTCAGCACACATTTCACCACACATACACCAACCTCGCCACATAAAAGTCGAAACACAAAAGTCGCCGCTCAAAACTCGCCACATGCAAAAACTAGGCTCACGCAAAACTCACCACAAGTGCAAAACTCACCTCATGGAAAACTCGCCACACGCAAAACTTGCACACGCGGAAAAATTGCCACATGCACAAAAGTTGCAACACATGCAAAAGTTGCCTCACACAAAACTTGCACATACTCAAAAGGCACCACACATAAAACTCGCCACACACAAAACTTGGCATGCGCAAAACTTGCTGCACACAACTTGCTACACTAACCTGTCACATGCAACTTGACACACAAAAAGTTGCTACACACATGTCCCCACACAAAACTCATCTCACAAAAGTCGCTACATGCATGTCGCCACACGCAACTCAACACACACAACTTGACAGACGAAACTCGCCCTAAAACACACACAAGTCTGGTATTATCCTTCAAAAATAAAAATCTGATTAATAAGCAGACAAACTACAAGAGCAACAAATGTACCATATAGGAAATATGGCAGCTGTCAGTCACATGACCTGTCTATTATGTGTATGTGTGAGCTAATATATACAGCCAGGGAGAGGGCTTCCTGTTGGCTGGGGATTTATCAGGCTGCCAATTTAGCTTACAAATACTGAGGTAAAAATACTGAGCAAATAACGTGTGAATGAGGTCTAATACAGGAGGAGATGACACACAGGTATATACTATATACAGGGGAGATGACACACAGATATATACTATATACAGGAGAGATGACACACAGGTATATACTATATACAGGAGAGATGACACACAGGTATATACTATATACAGGAGGAGATGACGTACAGGTATATGTTATATATAAAAGATGACATACAGGTATATACTATATACAGGAGGAGATTACACACAGATATATACTATATACAAGGAAGATGACACACAGGTATATACTATATACAGGAGGAGATGATATACAGGTATATACTATATATAGAAGGAGATGACATACAGGTATATACTATATGTAGGAGATGATGACATACAGGTATATACTATAAACAGGGGAGATGACACACAGCAGGTATATACTATATACAGGTGAGATGACATACAGGTATATACTATATACAGGAGATGACATACAGGTGTATACTATATATAAGGGAGATGACAAACATGTATATACTGAGGTGAAAATGAGAGGTGTGAGGTGAAAATGAAAAGGTGTGAGTGCAAAATGAGAGGAGTGAGGGAAAATAGTGGAGTGATCGGAAAATGACACATGTGAGGTCGAAATGAGAAGTGTTAGGGGGGAATGAGAGGGGTGAGGGAGAAAATGAGAGGTGTGAGGGAGAAAATGAGAGATGTGAGGGTGAAAATGAAAGATGTGATTGGGAAAATGAGAGGCGTGATGGGAAAATAAGAGAAGTGAGGTGCTATAACTAACCACAGATATTTACTATGCCCAGGCAACGCCGGGCTCTTCAGCTAGTACATGATAAAACGCTAGCAGTTCCTCCAATCATCTCCAACCACCACGTTTTGGCTACTCCTAACTCATGGTTATCCAAAATGGAGGGAATACCGACTTAAGTAAAACCATACATGGAACCACAAGTTATTGTTGACCAATGGTATCACATTAACAATCAAGACACACATTTGTACATAAATTTGAAAGGATACTTGGACCAGCATTAACTGTAGCATGTGTAGAAAACTCCCAAAACACAAGAAAGAAAAAAAACACATGTCAATCATATTTTATTAGCACTATTACATTACCACTTGTGGGCCTGTACCCAACATAAACTATTTCTTATCTATTTCCTATCTCCTACCTTTTTTACTAACAATCCTTGCTTCTGTTTATCTAAAAACATGTATACACTTTCACGGGGTTTCAGCATTTGCCCCGTTATTCTACATATTACCATAATATATTGCATAGGGATTATACACATACACATTAAATGCATAAAACGCATAACACTGTTCACTCTACACATAAGCATATGATGGTTGTCATCAGGGTAGGGATGGGAAAGACAGTCCACATCCTCATATTTGCATTGTTCCCTTACCTAGGCTGAAATTTAACATAATATGCTGAGAAAAAAAAAAGGACTAAATAGCCACAGCCAGCTCACCGATCCACGCAGGTGCACGGAACTTCATCTCAGACCAGGATGAGGGAATAGCAGAAGGAATAGAAGAAAGGCGTTCCAGCTCCTTTAAAAATTTCAAAAACTTTATTTCTCCATTAAAATGCAAAACAGCAATTCTTGCCTTAGTGCGAAAATGTGAGTGCAGAGTACATGCGACGCGTTTCGATATAAATGATCTTACTCAATGCATGAGTAAGATCATTTAGATCGAAACGCGTCGCATGTACTCTGCACTCACATTTTCGCACTAAGGCAAGGATTGCTGTTTTGCATTTTAATGGAGAAATAAAGTTTTTGAAATTTTTAAAGGAGCTGGAATGCCTTTCTTCTATTCCTTCTGAAATTTAACATGGCTTCTTCCACTGTCTGCACCATGAACATGGTGCTTCATTGGAAGCAGTGATTATGTTACAGGGGGTACAGAAGATTGGAGCACAGACAGGCAGAAATACAACCCTGATGGAAGCAGTGGTTGCATGGACTGTGACCTGCTATCCAATCTCAAATTCGCTCATACAAATGACAAGACTGAGCCTCTTCCTTTGGTGTTAACGGGGAGGGCAGAGTGGGCGGTAGCCCCAGGCGCCACGCTCATAGGGGCCCAACCGGAGATACCGCTACACTTTATGCCTGTGGTCTACAGAACAGCAGGAAGATGCGGTGGCTGAGGCACCGATGCATACACAGGATTTCAGTGTCCTGCTGATCCTGGATTAGGTGAGTATGTACATTGGAGGAACTACTGTGGAGGCCCCTGATAAAGTGTGAGGGCCTTTATACAGTTAGGGGGCAAACGTGGGAGCCATTAAATAGTTTGGGTCCTACTATGGAGGCAATCGTACAGTGTATGGACTAGGAAACCAAGAAAGCTGAAGTAAAAGTCCAAATGAATATACTTTATTAACGCACAAAAATATACATAAATCAAAAACAATTAAGTAATCTACCACGTATATAGATAGTAGATGACATGAGAGGGCAAAAAGTGAGAGCAAAAAAGCACCAGATCAAAATTGTGTTAAAGTGGATATGGGAAGCATCAACTCAAAAAAAAAAAAAAAATTATATCTATATCTATATCTATATACAGTGGGGCAAAAAAGTATTTAGTCAGTCAGCAATAGTGCAAGTTCCACCACTTAAAAAGATGAGAGGCGTCTGTAATTTACATCATAGGTAGACCTCAACTATGGGAGACAAACTGAGAAAAAAAAATCCAGAAAATCACATTGTCTGTTTTTTTTAACATTTTATTTGCATATTATGGTGGAAAATAAGTATTTGGTCAGAAACAAAATTTCATCTCAATACTTTGTAATATATCCTTTGTTGGCAATGACAGAGGTCAAACGTTTTCTGTAAGTCTTCACAAGGTTGCCACACACTGTTGTTGGTATGTTGGCCCATTCCTCCATGCAGATCTCCTCTAGAGCAGTGATGTTTTTGGCTTTTCGCTTGGCAACACGGACTTTCAACTCCCTCCAAAGGTTTTCTATAGGGTTGAGATCTGGAGACTGGCTAGGCCACTCCAGGACCTTGAAATGCTTCTTACGAAGCCACTCCTTCGTTGCCCTGGCGGTGTGCTTTGGATCATTGTCATGTTGAAAGACCCAGCCACGTTTCATCTTCAATGCCCTTGCTGATGGAAGGAGGTTTGCACTCAAAATCTCACGATACATGGCCCCATTCATTCTTTCATGTACCCGGATCAGTCGTCCTGGCCCCTTTGCAGAGAAACAGCCCCAAAGCATGATGTTTCCACCACCATGCTTTACAGTAGGTATGGTGTTTGATGGATGCAACTCAGTATTCTTTTTCCTCCAAACACAACAAGTTGTGTTTCTACCAAACAGTTCCAGTTTGGTTTCATCAGACCATAGGACATTCTCCCAAAACTCCTCTGGATCATCCAAATGCTCTCTAGCAAACTTCAGACGGGCCCGGACATGTACTGGCTTAAGCAGTGGGACACGTCTGGCACTGCAGGATCTGAGTCCATGGTGGCGTATTGTGTTACTTATGGTAGGCCTTGTTACATTGGTCCCAGCTCTCTGCAGTTTATTCACTAGGTCCCCCCGCGTGGTTCTGGGATTTTTGCTCACCGTTCTTGTGATCATTCTGACCCCACGGGGTGGGATTTTGCGTGGAGCCCCAGATCGAGGGAGATTATCAGTGGTCTTGTATGTCTTCCATTTTCTAATTATTGCTCCCACTGTTGATTTCTTCACTCCAAGCTGGTTGGCTACTGCAGATTCAGTCTTCCCAGCCTGGTGCAGGGCTACAATTTTGTTTCTGGTGGCCTTTGACAGCTCTTTGGTCTTCACCATAGTGGAGTTTGGAGTCAGACTGTTTGAGGGTGTGCACAGGTGTCTTTTTATACTGATAACAAGTTTAAACAGGTGCCATTACTACAGTTAATGAGTGGAGGAAAGAGGAGACTCTTAAAGAAGAAGTTACAGGTCTGTGAGAGCCAGAAATCTTGATTGTTTGTTTCTGACCAAATACTTATTTTCCACCATAATATGCAAAAAAATTGATAAAAAAACAGACAATGTGATTTTCTGGATTTTTTTTTCTCAGTTTGTCTCCCATAGTTGAGGTCTACCTATGATGTAAATTACAGACGCCTCTCATCTTTTTAAGTGGTGGAACTTGCACTATTGCTGACTGACTAAATACTTTTTTACCCCACTGTATATATATATATATATATATATATATATATATTTCTCTAATATCCAGTGGATTATCTAGAGAATGCAGATAAGTCTGGCAGTCAGCACAGGTAGATATATAATACAGAGTATCTCACATAATAATCCACATCACGTGGAAGACAAAAAAAAGTCCATATCATGTCATTCAAATAACACACTGCCTGTGTTCTGTCTCCGCCATCTAATATTGTTACCCTGATTATCTGTTTGCGTAATTGCAGGTTTCTCAGTATGGATGTTCATATCTTTTTTTGTATTTAGTGCTTTGGCTCCCTCTAGCGGTCAGAGTTATGTTGACAGTTCAATCTTCTGTGTTTGTATTATCCATGCCTGATTCTCCTCCTCCTTTGCAATGCATTATGGTAGCTCAGCCTCCATTTCCCTCCATTTTTCCTTTCACTTTCTTCAGTCTGCCTTCAAGGAAAGACGCTTCACTTCATCCCCCTTGCGATTGCATTGCCGGTATGTCTTTATGCTTTCCGTAGATATTTCTGCTCCATATTAGCCTAGCCTAGCCAGTTGTACTCCCAGTTTAGTCACTAGCTTTCTAAATGTTATACATAATGTATATCATGTGTATTATGTATCTGTTCTATACCATGCACTGATTCTATGTATATCATTGTTCACAGTTTCACCGCATCAATATACCACTACGTTTAATAAAGCACAGACTCAACCACAGTCTCCTTATTGGACCCCGGTATAGCGGTTTAGCTGACTGTATAGCTACGTATAAGCCTGCCTCAGCTAGTGAGGACAGAACAGCCTGTTAACACATGTATACTGCCAGAAAATAAATGCCTTCTCACATTTGCAGTCTTACCCATATTAGTGCCACTCACTGAGCTGGTGCAGCGTTTCGCGTAGGCTTCTTTGGGGGGCTGTCCAGTTTTCTTGTTTTTTTATATTTAATGGAGTGTCCTGAACTATTGGTTCAGTTTAGACATTATGTCTTAGCAATGTTCCCAATGTAAGGTTGTAGTATCATGTGTTCTGCTTTAGCATTATTGTTTCTGAGTGTGAGGACCAATGTGGGGGGCCCTCATACTGTGGGTGGGCCCATCATATATTTTAGAGACATGTGTGGGGGGGTCTCATAAAGTGTGGGGATCATTATACAGTTTGGGGCCTACCGTGCAAGCAATCATACAGTGTGGGAGCTAATGTGACGGCCATTATACAGTTTGTGGGCTAATGTGGAGGCAATTATACAATGTGGGGACTACTGTGGGGGCATTTATGCAGTTTGGGAACTAATGTAGGAGCCATTATACAGTTTTGGGCCTACTATGTAGACAATCATACAATGTGGGGACTAATGTGGGGGGCCCTGATACAGCGAGGCAGTGGGGGCAATGTGCTGTGCAAAGGAAAGCTGTTGGTTCATTATACGGTGTATAGAGGAGCTGTTTGAGGCATCATATTGTGCATAAATTAGCTGTGGTCCCATCATACTGTATATAGGGGAACTGTGGGGACATCATACTCTGTATAAGGACTTATGGGCAGACCATACTGTGTATAAGGGAGCTGTGGGCCCACCATACTGTGTGTAAGGGGAGCTGTGGGCTCATCATACTGTGTGTAAGGGGAGCTGTGGGCTCATCATACTGTATGTAGGGAAGCTATACATGGGGGGACTCAGTGGACATCATTAAATGTTAAGTGGGCACTTAGAAGCATTATTGTGGCACTTAGAGTATTGTGACTGTCAAAGATGCATAGAGGACATTATTACTTTGTAGGGGGAAAATGTGGACACTGTTTTCTAGGGAATTTGCACAGGACATTAATAAGTTCTAATTTTCTAGAGGACAACTTTACCATTTCGAAGTCACAAAGGAGGCATTATTTCCACGTAATGAGCACAGTAGTGGGCATTACTATGTGGGGCAGTAAGAGAAGCATTGCTATTGTGCAAAACAAAAGCTACAGTAAAAGAGACACATAAGGTAGCAGCTCAGCACTGGGGTGTCAGTAGATTGTGCAAGTTGGGAATAGACGGGATGTGTCTTTGCTGCAATCTCTGCAGCTGAGTCATTGCTGGAAGAAGTTGTCATGTCGGTCTGGGCCAGATGGAAAAGACGGGAAAAATGAACAACGGTATAAAAAAATAACATCAGCTGTAAATCACTATCTGTGACTGTACTGTTATCACTTATATGTTCTGCAGGACTGATATCCACCAGTATCATTACCAGATGGCAGTAATATCAGTGTTGGTCTTTTTGTAGAGATGTATTTTCAATAACAGAGCTGTCATCTGCTGAGGTTCTCCTACATCCACTATAAGGGTGCTCCACCATAGTTGTAATCAGGGTTACCGATTAGGGGTCCACTCAGATGTTTCACCCCCCTGGGCTGAACCTCTAGCTACATCTCTGATCACTCTATTTTGTTTTCTATTTTAATAGAAACAAAACCCAAAACATTTTTGAATATGGACATGTCACCTTAATGGAGTGTAGTCTCCAGTACCAGTGTACTAGGTCTCTATTAGTAGATGGACAGAAAGATAGATAGACAGACCGACAAGACAACTCACAGTCCTTTCACCTATTCCAATACTAACATATGAATGCCAGCAGCTTGCATAGATTATCAAAAACAGGGGAAGAATTTGTTCTTTCCATCCACATCAATAAAAAGCTAATAACTAAAGCACAACAGGATATTACAGATGCGTGTTGCTCCCTTTACTACTTTCATCGCCTGAATCTATCTGTTGGAACAATAATTTCCCAGTTGTACTCATTTGTTACCGGCCTTTCTATGGCCAGGCTTGAAAGTCTGTCTTATACACTGTTATACATGAGACGTCTCAGGTCTTTTCCTTTTATGACAACGTGATAGGTTCTAACTTAAAGTCAGAAACTATTCAGAGTAACTCATTTTGACCCTTTTTATAATGAACGGCGAAAAAAAAATTTCTGTAAAATGTTCTGCTGTTGCTTTTCCTGTGCTTATGAACTGTGAATGATGAATATGCGATTGCTGTAAATTAGATATTGCGGTATCCCTCTACTGCAGCTGCACAATATTTAAAGATTTTTATTGGCAAACCAGACGAGTGTAAGCTATATTTTTCACAGTTACATCACTAAATGAAAGAAGTCGTATTAAAAGCTTTTCTCAATCCATAAGGGAAGCTGTGAGGAGGACGACGATGATGCATTTTCATCATAATAATCACACAGACATGGTCAGTTGCTGACAAAGGTCCTTAGGGTCGGCAATTGGGACACAGTTCTAGCATGGCCTAATAACATAATAAGTATGTGAAAAGTCTCTAAATTAGAAAAGAAACTGAAAGGAAAGCAACAAATACTGCTTAACAAAGATTATAAAACAGAAAAAAAATACAAAAGGTTAGATTTAAATGGAATCTGTCAACCACAAAATGTTAATATACATTTATGAATGGGATTTAGCCCCCATAAAAATCTTGCCTGTAGCTCCGATTTTAATGGTTGAGTTGCAATAACCATTCATTCCCTTTGCAAATGAGAGGTCTTCATTTTACTTTGCTCGTGGCCAAAAACTCATTGCACAGTTATGCCCCCTCTTTTTACCTACTGAGCATGGACTTATCTTGATTGACAGCGTTGACGCACTGCCTGACTCACTCAGTGACCCTGCACGTACACTGCAGCTGTACTCACTTAGTATCATTGCTGGCTGCTGTCTGCAGTACAGAGCAGAGGTGGCTGACAAAAGCAAGCGATGAGGGACAGTAACAACACTATGTGAGCACGGCTATAGTGTCTGTGTAGAGTGTAGATCCACTGATTAGCTAGATGGAGACAACTGAACTCAATCAGATGTTCCACACTTCCACACAGACACTGCAGCCACGCTCACATAATGCCATTGCTGGTTTTCATCACTGGCTCCCCCTACATAAGACAGTAGAAATTATGCAGATTGAAGGGTCACTGAGCCCTTGGCCATGGATGCAATGGAGACCCCTCATTTCAACACAAAGCATTTTTTTTATGGAAACTAATCCAAGAAGTAAGAAATAAATAATAATAAATAATTAATCTATCTATATAATTGTCTAAGGGGTACTTCCATCTGTTTGTCTGTAGCGGAAATCCTGGGTCACTGATTGGTCACGGCCGGCTGGCCGCGACCAATCAGCGACAGGCACAGTCCGTCCGCGAATTAGCCCCTCCCTATTTCCGTCCAGTCAGTGCCCCCTCCATACTCCCCTCCAGTCAGCGCCCACATAGCGTTTTAGGACTGCGTTACACCGCTGCATAACGCAGTGTAATGCAGTCCGTTAACGCTGCCATTAACCGCGTAAGAGTGCCCAACTTTTTACTATTGGTATTGCCTATGCAGCATCAATAGTAAAAACAATGTTAAAAATAATTTTAAAAAACCAAAACATTATATTCTCAACTTCCGCCGTCCGCGCCAGCCTTCCCCGCTCCTCGCGACGCTCCTGTCCCAAGAATGGATTGCGGCAATGACTCGAGATCACGTAGCGGTCTCGCGAGATGATGACTTAGCGGTCTCGTGAGACCGCTAAATGATCACATGTTATTGCCGCAATGCATTACTGGGAGCGGAGCGTCGCGACGAGCATAGGTCAAGGCCTGGCCTGGATCCGGGGGCCGCAGGAAGGTAAGTATATAACTATTTTTTATTTTAATTTTTTTTAACAGGGATATGGTGCCCACATTGCTATATACTACGTGGGCTGTGTTATATACTGCGTGGGCTGTTATATACTGCGTGGCCTGTGTTATATACTACGTGGGCTGTGCTCTATACTACGTGGGCTGTGTTATATACTACGTGGCTGTGTTATATACTGCGTGGGCTGTGCTATATACTGCATGGCCTGTGTTATATACTATGTGGGCTGTGCTATATACTGTGTGGGCTGTGTTATATATTATGTCACTGGGCTATATACTACGTTGGCTGTGCTATATAGTACGTGGCTGTGCAATATACTACGTGGCTGTGTTATTTACTATGTGGGTTGTGTTATATGCTGCGTGGGATGTGTTATATACTATGTGGCTTTGCAATATAGTATGGGGACTGTGCCCTATACTACATACATATTCTAGAATACCCGATGCGTTAGAATCGGGCTACCATCTAGTAAATAAATAATAAGAAATAATAAAGTTATGATTTTGAATATGGGGGCTTAATGTCTTCCATGTCTTTATAAGTGGCTTAGTGATTCAAGGGTGACAGACTCCCTTTAAATCTACAGCATAAAATAATCCTCATATATTTGTCGTATCCATCACTTCAGATTTCAACATTATCTGCACAAGTGGTCAAAATTGTTGGTACCCCTCATTTAATGACAGAAAAACCCACAATGGTCACAGAAATAACTTGAATCTGACAAAAGTAATAAAAAATAAAAGATCTATGAAAATGAACAAATGAAAGTCAGACATTGCTTTTCAACTTCCAGAGAATTAAAAAAAAAAATAAAACTCATGAAATAGGCCTGGACAGAAATGATGGTACCCCTGAAAATAATGTGAAAAAAGGGACATGCTAAATCAAGGTGTGTCCATTAATCAGCATCACAGGTGTCTACAATCTTGGAATCAGTGGTTGGGCCTGTATAAAGGGCTACAAATACTCACTGTGCTGTTTGGTGACTTGGTGCATATCACACTCAACATGGACCAGAGGAAGCGAAGGAAAGAGTTGTCTCAGGAGATAAGAAAGAAAATTATAGACAAACATGTTAAAGGTAAAAGTTACAAGATCATCTCCAAGCAGCTTAATGTTCCTGTAACTACAGTTGCACATATTATTCAGAAATTTAAGATCCATGGGACTGTAGCCAACCTCCCTGGACATGGCCGCAGGGGGAAAATTGATGACAAATCAAAGAGACGGAAAATAACAAAAGAGCCCAGAAAAACTTCTAAACAGACTAATGGTGAACTTCAAGCTCAAGTCACATCAGTGTCAGATCGCACCATCCGTCGTTGCATGAGCCAAAGTGGACATCATGGGAGATGACTAAGAAGGACACTATTGCTGAAAAAAATCAAAAAAGCCAGACTGGAATTTGCTAAACTACATGATGACAAGCCACAAAGCTTCTGGGAGAATATCCTATGGACAGATGAGAAACTGGAACTTTTTGGCAAGGCACATCAGCTCTATGTTCACAGATGGAAAAATGAAGCATATCAAGAAAAGAACATTGTCCCTACTGTGAAACATGGAGGAGGCTCTGTTATGTTCTGGAGCTGCTTTGCTACATCTGGCACAGGGTGTCTAGAATCTGTGCAGGGTACAATGAAATCTCAAGACTATCAAGGGATTCTAGAGGGAAATGTGCTGCTCAGTGTCAGAAAGCTTGGTCTCAGTCGCAGGTCATGGGTCTTGCAACAGAATAATGACCCAAAACACACACCTAAAAACACCCAAGAATGGCTAAGAGGAAACATTATACTATTTTGCAGTGGCCTTCTATGATCCCTGATCTAAATCCTATTGAGCATCTTTGGAAAGAGCTAAAACATGCCGTCTGGAAAAGGCAACATTCGAACACAAGACAACTGGAGCAGTTTGCTCTTGAGGAGTGGGCCAAAATACATGTCGAGAGGTGCAGAAGTCCCATTGATAGTTACAGGAATCGTTTGATTGCAGTGATTGCCTCAAAAGGTTGTGCAACAAAATATTAAGTTAAGTGTACCATCATTTCTGTCCAGGCCTATTTCTTGAGGTTTATTTTTTCTTAAATTCTGTGAAAGCTTTGTTGAAAAGTAATGTTTCTGTTACCATTTAAATGTTGTATCTTGACAATTATGTCTTTTATGCATTTTTCTCTGTATCCATATTTTATGATTCAACTTTTACGGATTGGAAAATTTTGTTGTAATGTGTTTGTGAGGAAAATCTTTCTTGTCAAGACTGAATTATCATATATGCATTATTTTGGATAGCCAAAGATTAGAGTACATTATTCAACATTTACAGCGTAGTGCCAAGGGTTTTTTTATATTCAGCTGTATGTTTAGGTCAATGCTAAAAACTATACTAAAAGAAAAGAAGAAAAACATTTTGGAACGGTGTTGTTTTTTTTTTGTCAGTATATCAAAATGTAAAATACTAAAACTACTTAACATTACACTTTATCATATATTTAACAAATTAAGAGGTTAAGAATGGAAACTACACCATGTTCCAAATTATTATGTAAATGACATTTTTCTTGGAATTTCCCAAATGGTCAGTGCAAATGACAGTCAGTCTAATAAAAGTCATCACCTATTAGAGTATACATCAAATTTTATTGAAGAAACCTCCCAATTATAACAGTATAATCTCCAAAATGAATAAAAACTCTAAAATGCACTGTTCCAAATTATTAGGCACAATAGAATATCTAAACATTTCATATGTTTTAAAGAACTGAAAATGCTCAGTTGTGGAGTTTGGAGCATTAGGAGGTCACATTCACTGAACAAAAAAGATATTTAACTCAAAAACATCCTAACAGGCCAAGTTACATGTTAACATAGGAACCCTTCTTTGATATCACCTTCACAATTCTTGCATCCATTGAACTTGTAAGTTTTTGGAGAGTTTCTGCTTGTATTTCTTTGCATGAAGTCAGAATAGCCTCCCAGAGCTGCTGTTTTGATGTGAACTGCCTCCCACCCTCATAGATCTTTTGCTTGATGATACTGCAAAGGTTCTCTATTGGGTTGAGGTCAGGTGAAGATGGTGGCCACACCATGAGTTTATCTCCTTTTATGCCCATAGCAGCCAATGACTCAGAGGTATTCTTTGCAGCATGAGATGGTGCATTGTCATACATGAAGATGATTTTGCTCCTGAAGACCCGTTTGAAGACCCATGGAAGAAAGTTGTCAGTCAGAAACTCTATATACTTTGCAGAGGTCATTTTCACACCTTCAGGAACCTTAAAGGGCCCTGCCAGATGTTTCTCCATGAATCCAGCCCAAAATATGATTCCTCCACCTCCTTGCTGACGTCGCAGCCTTGTTGGGACATGGTGGCCATCCACCAACCATCCACTACTCTATCCATCTGGACCATCCAGGGTTGCTTGACACTCATCAGTAAACAAGACTGTTTGAAAATTAGTCTTCATGTATGTCTGGGTCCACTGCAACCGTTTCTGCTTGTGAACACTGTTTAGGGGTGGCCGAATAGTAGGTTTATGCACCACAGCAAGCCTTTGAAGGATCATACACCTTGAGGTTCGAGGGACTTCAGAGGCACCAGCAGCTTCAAATAACTGTTTGCTGCTTTGTAATGGCTTTTTAGCAGCTGCTCTCTTAATACGATGAACTTGTCTGGCAGAAACCTTCCTCATTATGCCTTTATCAGCACGTACACATCTTTGCTCAGATTCAGCCACAAATCTCTTAACAGTACGATGATCACGCTTAAGTTTTCAGGAAATATCTAATGTTTTCATCTCTTGACCAAGGCATTGCACTATTTGATGCTTTTCGGCAGCAGAGAGATCCTTTTTCTTTTCCATGTTACTTGAAAACTTTGGCCCGCTTAATAATGTGGAACATCATTTTTAAGTAGTTTTCCTTTAATTAGAATCACCTGGAAAACTAAGTATCCAATTTGATTAATAATTTGGAACAAGGTGTAGGGACAACAATGAAAACTCCTCATTCAGCTTTTATATGATCCAGAATGCCAAGATGAAAAATAAAAAATAGTTCTGGTATATTTGCATATATAATCAAAAAGTTATATAGCTAATCCAGCACTTCGATCATCAGTTTATGTGTAAGAAGTATCATACTTTGAAAGGAATCAAACCAAACTACATTTTTTAGTCCCATCTCCCGAGATCTTTTTCCCGGAGTCCACCGCACAGGAAACTATGGAACTGCGGGGGGCTCTGGCCTTTCACAAAATGTCGGCAGAGTCCCACCGCAGCGCCAGAGACACCCACAGTGGCACCGGACACCCCTGCAGCACCCCTGGGCACACGCAGCAGCACCGTACACCCGCAGCAGCACCGGACACCCGCAGCAGCACCGGACACGTGCAGCAGCACTAGAAACCCGCAGCAGCACCAGACACTGGCAGCGGGCTACAGGCAGGACCTATATGAAGCCAGGCTGGGAAACCTGAGGGTCTGTTAAGCAGGTAACCCAGAGCATGGGAAACTGTGTGTGTTTGGCTCCAGTCCGAGACTGAATACTGGACACTAACCAAGCCTGTGTGACCACAGGCCTGACAGAGCAGAGCTCTGTTATGGACATTGTTATTTAGTTTTACCTGATCTAAATGCTGTTTACAGTCTTTTTGTGCTTCTGGGGTTTATGAAGCAATAAACCCACATGAACTTTTAACGGAAGACATTCTTGCTGTACGTTTTATTGCTGCCAAGTGAGTGTACCCCAACCGGGTTAGTGATCACTACGTCACACTATTTATATTTGAGAATAGCAAAAAAAGTGTTTTTGTAGAAGCACACTGCTTAAGTCAGCTCAGCAGTGATTATGAGACCTTCTTTAGAAACTGCCTTTGGTAGGGAATTTTAATTTTGCAGGACTGATAACTGCAGCTCAATCAGGAGCTGAGAGGGAGGGAGAGAAGAGCAGATGGCTGTTGTAAAGAAATCAATGGGCTAGAGAAAGACAATTGGTTTCTCATGAGTTAACTCCTTAGCCTGGAATGTAACTGCTGCGCATACTTGGCCAAGATCTGATGGTTGGTCTCTCTGTGAACAAGCTGCACATTAAGTAAGCTATAAACTTTCACAGCAAGAGAATGAAAGCAGATAGAAAAAGCATTTACTTATTTTCATGTTAACTATACCAATTGCATAATATGAGAATACCTCTTTAAATATTGATTTTTGTTTTTATTAGGACACTATAGAGTTTGTAAATTTCCTGAAAGATGAACTTACATGCCTACATGAACACAAACTGCACACAAATATTTCATAAAATAATCTAATATACAGTATATTGTTGCTACTTATTTTGTAAATAAAGTGTACTCCTGTTAATGGACATGGGAAATGTGTTTGCTCTTATTTATATTTTCAATAAACAAAGTAAAAAAAAAAAAATCTAATATATACACGTAAATAAGAAAAATCTCTAAAAAAAATGTTTCTAATTCTAAACATGCCATAAAATGTTAAATGAGCACATTGTCTGCTTAATTGTTTGTCCACCTTTCTCCAGTTGAACAAGTTAATTCAATAGGACACATATTATCACTCAGTCATCTTTGATCAAGCTCCTACGATGTTGCCAGAGTAAAGAACAGAGGATGGTACAGGCTGGATGCTCAGTATGATTTTTAAATAAAGGAGTAAAATACATCACTATGGCTTTCTTTTACATAGATAACAATGTTGGCAGATTATTAAATATTTGTTGCATCACTGGTATACCCCTTTACAATTGGCACTAGTCATAAAAAGTCCTAATATACGTGAATTTGGGGTCAAATTTGCTGCAAAATTATAAGGGTTAGATCAATAGTAAAAGCCATAATATTTCCACACAACAATGAGCGAGCCACAGGTATTAAAAGCCTCCTGACAGCTTAGAAGTTTGGAAGTGATTTTTTTATACTGTCTGCAGATAAAGCCCAATGCTCATGTACTGTATAGTAAATTGCTGTGCATTTGAAGAGCAGGATCGACATGCGGCAATTACACATTATGACCCTAATGTCTGCCATGACCTTAATAATCATCCTTTCTTCTTATTCATTTACCAAAAGAACAAAACAGAATATCATACTGGCAAGTTCCTGAACGCCCATCCTTGAAATCCCGACATACAGTGAAAACATAGAACAAACATTGTAAATTTCATAGCAACTATGTGTAATATCTCATATATGTTGACAAGCGTTACGGCCTCAGAATTCTCCCATTTTCTACCTTTGCACAATAATCGGAAGATTGTTTTATAAACCTGAAGTTACCGAAACTTATAACACTTTTGTTCCGGTTATTGACCTTGTGAACATTATATAGATATATTTATTGTTTGTTTTGAACTGTTGGACTTTTTAACCTGATTTCCTTGCGCTCTGCTATTATCATTACTGTATCTCAGCAGAGCATTATATGGTTTATTATGTCTAGAAAAGCTATTCTAGACATTATATGGCTCCACACAGCAGCCACTGGTAAATCTCACCATTTCACACGACTAATGTATCAGCAGCACGTGAAACTTTATACTGAGATGATTCATCTGCTGGAGCTGGAGCCTTCGGCCACTGCCAAATGTTTGCTACGCACTTGTAAAAGCAAGCAGCAGTATTAAACTTTTTTTTATTAACTTTTTAATTTGAAATCCTTTTCTTTGCTAATACATTTCTGGCTCGCAGTTGGAAATACTAGCAGAGTGGCAAATACTTCTAATTAACTAGTGATACCTTCAACCAAACTATTAACTCTTTCCCCTACAGAATTACACTCCTCAACATTGAAACTGTTCTACCAAGAAGGAAAAGTTGTGTAATTATGGAAACGACTGGATCAAAAGATATGTTCATGATATGCAAATGATGAACAAATGGAAATAAAGATTCCAATTCTTTATTTCTTTCCCACCAGTTTTTTTTGGAGTGAGTAATGACTTTTTGATTTGCAACAAATTCATCAAATGCTATAAAAATGGTGTATAATCGCCGCGCTAGCTGAACTGTAGTGAGGATGCAATGAAAATGATAAGGTTTGCGTAGTACTCACTTGCTTGTATACGTGGCATGAAAATGTGTAGGTCAATCAGGGATTTCTGCTGGCTGGTGCAACTGTTAAAAAGGTTATAGCAATTACCGTATATACTCGAGTATAAGCCGATCCGAGTATAAGCCGACCCCCCTAATTTTGCCACAAAAAACTGGGAAAACTTATTGACTCGAGTATAAGCCTAGGGTGGAAATGCAGCATTTACCGGTGAATTTCAAAAATAAAAATAGATCATTATTTCCCCATAGCTGTGCCATATAGTGCTCTGCACCGTTCATATTTCCCCATAGCTGTGCCCCATACAGTGCTCTGCACCGTTCATTTTGTCCCATAGCTGTGCCCCATATAGTGCTCTGCACCGTTCATTTTGTCCCATAGCTGTGCCCCATACTGTGCTCTGCACCGTTCATTTTGTCCCATAGCTGTGCCCCATATACAGTGCTCTGCACCGTTCATTATTGCCCCATACTGTGCTCTGCACCGTTCATTTTGTCCCATTGCTGTGCCCCATATAGTGCTCTGCACCGTTCATTTTGTCCCATAGCTGTGCCCCATGTAGTGCTCGACACCGTTCATTATTGTCCCATATCTGTGCCCCATATAGTGCTCTGCACCGTTCATTATTGTCCCATATCTGTGCCCCATATAGTGCTCTGCACCGTTCATTATTGCCCCATATCTGTGCCCCATATAGTGCTCGGCACCGTTCATTATTGTCCCATATCTGTGCCCCATATAGTGCTCTGCACCGTTCATTATTGTCCCATATCTGTGCCCCATATAGTGCTCTGCACCGTTCATTATTGCCCCATATCTGTGCCCCATATACAATGCTCGGCACCGTTCATTATTGCCCCATATCTGTGCCCCATATAGTGCTCTGCACCGTTCATTTTGTCCCATAGATGCTCCACATAAATCTGTGCTGCTGCTGCTGCAATAAAAAAAAAAAAAAAACACATACTCACCTCTCTTGCTTGCAGCTCCCAGCGTCCGGTCCCGGCGCCTCCATCTTCCCGGCGTCTCTGCACTGACTGATCAGGCAGAGGGCGCCGCGCACACTATATGCATCATCGCGCCCTCTGACCTGAACAGTCAGAGCGCAGACGCCGGGAAGATGGAGGCGCCGAGAAGATGGAGCGGTGCCCGGCGGCTGGAACGCGGACAGGTGAATATTACATACTTACCTAGTCCCAGCGATCCTGACGCTCACTCTGCCTGTCACAGCTGGTCTTCAGTGCCACAGCTTCTTTCTCTATCAGCGGTCACCGTTACCGCTGATTAGAGAAATGAATAGGTGGCTCCACCCCTATGGGAGGTGGAGCCGCATATTCATTTTTCTAATGAGCGGTCCCACGTGACCGCTGAAGAGGGGAAGAACTGCAGCACCGAAGACCGTGGGACGGCAGGGGCAGCGCCAGGATCGCCAGGACTAGGTAAGTATGCCTCAGCGCCCTCACCCCCTCACCCGCAGACCCTGCCACCCACCTTGACTCGAGTATAAGCCGAGAGGGGCACTTTCAGCCCAAAAATTTGGGCTGAAAATATCGGCTTATACTCGAGTATATACGGTATACTGTTTCTGTGATTAACTTGAGGTGTTTGTTAGTTATATCAAGTATATACGGATTACTAGGATTGTAAATGTTGAAGTGTACTTACTAGTGATCTCGTTGGTGGTATAGCGTGCACTGCAGGACCTGTGCAGGGGGTAGTGGATAGGTAGTATTATGTTGCTGTGCCGGCTTTGGAAATACTGTCAATGAGGAGAAATATTACCGCCTTTTAGCGGTGAAAAAGAGGAGCCTTTGCTGTGCACAGATCAGAGTATCTTTATAGTGCAGTTGAATCTATATAAAGTAAGTCAGGTATATATGCAAACTAATGCGGTGCACTTGCGGTGGTAAATACAGAGATCCACTTACTTGTGGTACCGTTAGCGGTACAGCGTGCACTGCAGAACTCGGGGGGTGGTAGGTAGGCAGTTACTGTGCCGAGATTCGGCGCTGGGGAGTTACTGCCAGTGAGGGGGAATGTTCCTGTTTAGAGCGGTGTGGTGAAGAGCCTCTGGAGTGCAGAGGGACGCCAGCAGCCTGCGTGCTCCGGCCGTGAGCGACGCTAGGATGCGGTGCGCGGGATGGGCGGAGCTAAGTTTGTGACGTCACAGAATAGCGAGGACGGGAGCTCGGTTAGGGCACTAACCAACTAGTTTCGAGAGGTGTCTCCTCTCTTCATCAGGGTTGTCCCAAATGCTGGCTGACCGTCTTTAAATACCCACGCCTCCTCATAACCCCATTGAGTCCACTTGCAGCTGATTGATAGAATAAGTGGATAATTGGGTAGATTGCTAATCGGAATTGGTTGCAATGTGTCAAATTAATGGGAGTTGATCGTATGTGCCATTAGCAAGTTACTTGTGCCTGAATAAGGAATGTTGGTAAAGACACTGACATGGATATTAGATAATGGATATTGGGGATTTGACTAATACTGATTACCAGACACATATAAGGGTACCACTTATTGGAATACCTGTACATTTCTGTGCATATACTGGGGGATGGGATATAAATCAACATTTGGATCAATGTTTGGATACATGATATAATTTAAAAGCACATACTTTTTTTTTTTTAAAGCAAATTTTTTATTAATAAATGGGTAAATAAAACAATGATAAAATGTGAGTGATTTAAAAGATTAAAAATAAGGATAAAAAACAGAAAAATGCGTATGTCGCCACATTCCAGTACAAATGTCCCATTAATTAAATAAATAAATGAATAAAATAGCTAGACATATGCCTGGGGATTTGCTCCAGAAGATTAAAAAGCATAAAGTTCGATCTCTTGATTAAAGCTGCTTGGGGCCAGACTATCAAGAGTGAATATCCATTTGGACTCTATCCTGGACATGGTTTTTAAATTGTCTCCACTAGGGTTGAGCGAAACCTAGTGTGGGATTGGCCATGAGGTCAGCGATCTTCACGCCAAAGTCGCGTTTCGTATGACGCTTTCAGCGTCATTTCTCATCTAATGAAGGAGGATGCAGAGTGTGGGCAGTGTGATGACATAGGTCTCAGTCCCCACCATCTTAGAGAAGGGCATTACAGTGATTGGTTTGCTTTCTGCGGCGTCACAGGGGCTATAAAGGGGCGTGCACGCCGACTGCCATCTTACTTCTGCCGACCTTAGCATAGGGAGAGGTTGCTGCAGCTTCATCAGAAGAAGGGATATAGTTAGGGAGGGAAGATTAACCCCGAAACTGCTTGTGCTATAGCGATTTCTACTGTCCAACACCACCTTTTCTTTGCAGGGACAGTGGAGGCTAGATTTTTGTGCATCAGCTCTGTAGCTTATTAGGCTGCATTATAAGGCTCCCTGATAGCTGCATTGCTGTTTGTACGCCGCTGTGCAAACCAACTGCTTTTTTAAAAGCAAAAATCCTGTTGCTCCTTTCTGCACAGTTCTCTTGTTTATTTGTCCACACTTTTGTGTGCAGCAGTCCTTTTTATTGCTTCCATACTTGTCCTGAGATCATTGTAGGGAGATTGAAATTGTACTACAGCCCTTGTATTTTTTGATATATCATCCAGCCACGTTCTGCCACTTACATTGTGTAGTGTAATACACTGGGCCTGAGTTTTGTTGCAGTCTCCCCCCCAAAAAAGGGAGATTTAAATTGGCACTAAGTGGATCTACGTCACAGTTCTGTTAGTTTGTCGTACATCTTCCAGCCACGTTCTGCCACTTACATTGTGTAGTGTTATACACTGGGCCTGAGTTTTGTTGCAGTCTCCCCCCCAAAAAAGGGAGGTTTAAATTGGCACTAAGTGGATCTACGTCACATTTCTGTTAGTTTGTCGTACATCTTCCAGCCACGTTCTGCCACTTAAATTGTGTAGTATAATACACTGGGCCTGAGTTTTGTTGCAGTCTCCTGCCAAAAAAAGGGAGTTTTAAATTGGCACTAAGTGGATCTACGTCAGAGTTCTGTTAGTTTGTCGTACATCTTCCAGCCACGTTCTGCCATTTACATTGTGTAGTGTAATACACTGGGCCTGAGTTTTGTTGCAGTCTTCCCCAAATAAAAGGGAGATTTAAATTGGCACTAAGTGGATCTACGTCACAGTTCTGTTAGTTTGTTGTACATCTTCCAGCCACGTTCTGCCATTTACATTGTGTAGTATAATACACTACGCCTGAGTTTTGTTGCAGTCTTCCCCCCAAAAAAAGGGAGATTTAAATTCTTCACAAGTTGATATACACCTTCTACCTTGTTTCACAGTACCATATAACGGTTGTTATTTTGGTTAGATTTTTCCAAAAATGAGGAAGTCAGGTGGAAGAGGCCATGGGTGGTCGTGGCCAGCTGGTACTGATGGTGGTGGTGGTGGTGGTTGAGCATCTGGTGGTAGTGGGAAAAGCAAAACAGCACCAAAGGCTCAAGGTGTTGAGCCAGCGTCATCGTCTGGCTACACAAGGCCTCGAGGCTCCCTTATCTGTGATTAGGAAAACAGATTTTAAAGCTGGAGCAGCAGGAAAAAGTTTTGGCTTTCCTTGCTGACTCAGCCTCTAGCTCTTTCGCCTCCTCTTCAGAAAATTCGAAATCTAAAAGCAGCGAGTCGTCACTGGATGCTCCCGGTCAGAAACAAGTCGCTTCCTTGTGCCCTTCACTCAAACCAAAAGTGAAGGATACGGCAGGCGAAACTACAGTTTACTCCTTGGAGCTCTTTACACATACCGTGCCTGGATTAGAGAGGGAAATTGTTAAAAGCCCATTACAAGATGAATCGGACATGGAGTGCACAGATGCACAGCCACAGCTAGATTATTATGCTGTTTCATTGACTCAGATCACTACATTGCCCTCGCAGTGTACTGAGCCAGAATCTGACCCTGATGAGACTATGGTGCCCCATCACGAACGCTATAGCACCTTACACGGTGACACAGAGGAAGGTGCACATGACATTGACGAGGAGGTGATAAATGACCCAGTTGTTGACCCAGATTGGCAGCCATTGGGGGAAGAGGGTGCCGCTGCCAGTAGCTCAGAAGCGGAGGAGGGTGATCCGCAGCAGCCATCTACATCACAACAGCTTTCATCTGGCAGACCCGTATCTGGCCAAAAATGTTTGTCAAAACAAAAACAGTTTTAGGACAGGGTGTCCATCCGGTGAAAGTAGCACAGTGTGCAATGCCTGAAAAGGTAATCCATAGTACCAAGAGTGCAGTGTGGGAATTTTTTAACAAAGATCCGAATGATCAGTGCAAAGTTATCTGTAAGAAGTGCACAAAGACCTTTAGCAGAGGGAAGAATCTCTTAAATTTAAATACAACGTGCATGCGTAGACATTTAACCAGCATGCACTTGCAAGCCTGAACTAACTACCAAAGTCCAGTACCATTGGTGCACCTGCTCAGAATGAAGGTAGTCAGCAACGCTACATTGCTTCCCTCACAGTAAGCCCACCGGTTAGGACACCACCAGCAGCAAATGTGGAGGTATCGTCGCAAGGCCAAAGCAATCAGGGAATCACAAGGTTCTTGGTTGGAAACACTGTAGGTAGGCCAACATCAAGAATACCATCACCAACCCTCTCTCAATCTGCCATGTCCACCATCACCCCCGCTAGTTCCACCATATGCAGCTCTCCAGTCCAGCTCACCCTACAAGAGACTCTCATTAGGAAAAGAAAGTACTCATCCTGTCATCAACGTACACAGGGTTTGAACGCCCACATTGCTAGACTAATCTCGTTAGAGATGATGCCCTACTGGTTGGTTGAAAGCGATGCTTTCAAAGCCCTGATGGCCTACGCAGTACCACGCTATGACCTACCCAGTCGACACTTCTTTGTGAGAAAAGCCATCTCAGCCCTCCACCAGCATGTCAAAGACCGCATTGTCCATGCACTGAGGCAATCAGTCAGTAGAAAGGTGCACCTCACAACAGATGCATGGGCCAGTAGGCATGGCCAGGGACGTTACGTGTCCATCACGGCGCACTGGGTTAATGTGGTGGATGCAGGGTCCACAGGGGACAGCCATAGTGGGACAGTTCTGCCTAGCCCATGGTCTAGGAAACAGTTTGCTGTATGCGTTCGCCACCCCTCCTCCTCCTCCAGAAGTGAAAGCTCATCCACAGAGCGCAGTCGCACGACCACTCCATCCGCAGCTGCCAGTATTGCACACGAGGTGTCCCATTATGGAACAGCTAGTGGTAAGCGTCAGCAGGCTGTGCTACAAATGAAGTGTTTGGGCGACAACAGACACTCCGCGGAAGTACTGGCCGAGTACTTGCAGCAAGAAAGTCAGTCATGGCTGGGCAGTGTACATCTTGAAGCAGGCAAGCTAGTCAGTGATAACGGGAAAAAAATTATGGCTGACATAGCCCTTTCATAACTGAAACACATTCCTTGCCTGGCTCACACCTTGAACCTGGTAGTGCAGTGCTTCCTGAAAAATTATCCGGAGTTACCAGCCCTGCTCCTGAAGGTGTGAAGACTTTGCTCGCACATCCGAAGGTCACCCGTACACTCCAGCGGGATGCAGAACCATCAGCGATCGCTGAATCTTCCCCAGCACCGCCTAATAATCGACGTTGCAACAAGGTGGAACTCTACACTGCGCATGCTTCAGAGGCTGTGCGAACAGAGGCGTGCTGTCATTTATTTGTGGGAGGATACACATACACGGGCAGGCAGTTGGATGGCAGACATGGAGTTGTCTGGTGTGCAGTGGTCGAAGCTCCAAGACCTCTGTCAAGTCCTTCAGTGTTTTGAGGAATGCACACGGCTGCTAAGTGCAGATGACGCCACCATAAGCATGAGCATCCCACTAATGTGTCTGCTGATGCAAAGTTTGATGCACATCAAGGAGCAGGCGTCTGCAGCCGAAGAGGAGGGAAGCCTTAATGACACTCAGCCATTGTCTGCTCAGGGAACTCTCCTGGACAAGGTGGCAGACGAAGAGGAGGAGGAGGAGGAGGATGGGGATGAATATTTATGGGAGGAGGATGCTTTTCAGGGGCAATAGAAACTGGTGGCATTGCAAGGTCAGGTACAGGGTTTTTGCGGGCCACAAGTGATGTTGATTTGCAAGAAAGTGCTCCTCAACCCAGCACAAGCAGTGAATTGACACCTGGAACATTGGCCCACATGGCAGAGTATGCCCTGCGTACCCTAAAAAGGGACCCCCGCATTATCAAAATGATGACCGATGACGATTACTGGTTGGCCTGTCTCCTGGATCCATGATACAAAGGAAAATTACAAAATATCATGCCACATGAGAACCTTGATCAAATATTGGCTACCAAACAAGCAACTCTTGTAGACCGTTTGGTTCAGGCATTCCCAGCACACAGAGGCGGTGATGGTTCTCAAACGAGCTGTAGGGGGCAACATGGCAGAGGTGTTAGAGGTGCACAAGTCCGAAGTGGCATTGGACAGAGGGGTTTTATGACCAGGTTGTGGAATGATTTCACAATGACCGCAGACATGACAGGTACTGCTGCATCGATTCAAAGTGACAGGAGACAGCATTTGTCCAGTATGGTTACGAACTATTTTTCCTCCCTTATCGATGTTCTCCCTCACAGGTCATTCCCCTTTGATTACTGGGCATCTAAAATAGACACCTGGCCTGAATTGGCAGAATATGCATTGCAGGAGCTCGCTTGCACAGCTGCTAGTGTGCTATCAGAAAGAGTCTTCAGTGCTGCTGGTTCAATACTGACTCGTCTGGCTACCCGAAATGTTGATGATCTAACCTTCATTAAAATGAACTAATCATGGATTTCAAATTATTTTGCCCCACCTTCCCCTGCTGACACGTAGCTTGCCTGAAAAATGTCTTGCTTTTGGCCTCCTCTTACTGACTTCTCCAATTCCTCCATGTGCAGCTGCTGAATGTCCACCATAGTCCATTTTTATACCTCCCTAAATGGTCTGACTCCCCCCACAGGGCCGTGGTCACCACTTGGCGCAAGCACCCGTGCGAGTGTCATTTGCCTGGACAGGTGGGTGTGCCCACTTTTGGGCGACGGCACTGGCACAGGGTCCCTCATAGTACAATGAAGTGTCTCTGAAGGTGGTGCACACCCAATGTCAGACAAACAGTCGTAATATGAGGGGCCCTGTGCCAGTATCGCTGCCCACGAGAGAGTGTCCCCCCCAGCTCGAACAGTGCTCTACCACTTGCAATACTTACCTCTCCCTGCTCCACCACTGTGTAGTCTGTGCTGTTAAATCCTTCAATGGCACTGCCAATACAAATTTGTTGAAATGATAGATGATAGTTAAAATATACAGGGGCCCTGGCCTCCATTTAGGCCAGTTAATACTTTGCGCCTACTACCACTGTCTGCTACTCAGCAGAGGAGCCCACCCCAGTACCTAGCTATGCCGCCTGTTTAGTCCTGTTACCAATTTTGAACTGGTTTTAGCCTATTTTTTTATTTTAGGCCTACTAAGTCTGTCTGCGCCACTCATTACAGCTGTCCTCCATTGAACAAAGCTAAGCCGCCTGTTTACTCCTGTTACCAATTTTGAACTGCTTTTAGCCTACTTTTTTATTTTAGGCCTACTAAGTCTGTCTGCGCCACTCATTACAGTTGTCCTCCACTGAACAAAGCTATGCCGCCTGTTTAGTCCTCTTACCAATTTTGAATTGCTTTTAGCCTACTTTTTTATTTTAGGCCTACTAATTCTGTCTGCGCCACTCATTACAGCTGTCCTCCATTGAACAAAGCTAAGCTGCCTGTTTACTCCTGTTATCAATTGTCATACCGGCCTTCTCTGACGCTGCAGCCGCTGCTCCTGCTGGCTCCTCTCACTGTGTCTCCACTCGCCGCTCTCAGCAACGCGCCGCTTCCCCGGTTCCTCCTCCTGCTGCTCGGGGATTCCGGCGTGGTGTCCGCGCTTCCTCCTTCCTCCGTCCTGTGCCTGCTCCGCACATGCGCCTTAGGACGCGGGCGCGCGCTCCTTCCTCCTCTTAACCCCTTCCGAATCTTCTCTGCTCCTGGGTCCTCCAATCAGGTACTTCCTCTGGCTATATCAGGCGTCTCCTCCATAATGGAGGCACCTGATTATTGTGTGCAGTTTGTACTCTATTCAGGTCCTGTCTGGTTCGGATTCTTTTCCGTCCCTGACTGGTCTGCCCTCGCAGGCTAATTCTCGCATTAACTTCTTGTCTCCCTCCGTTGTCTAGCCCTGCCTCCTGTAGTCCGTTCTTTGTTTTTCCTGCTTCCTTTTCCCACTGTTCTGTTTGTCTTCTCCCATCCTCCCTCTCCTGTCTCTCCTAAGAGCCGTCCCTCTTGGCACTGGCTGTTGCGGTACTTGTCCCCCTCGGGCCTGCTCCCAATTATCCCTGTATAGGGGTTTGCATCCCGGGTTCGCTCGCCCCTGGGTGCATCAGTACTGTGACCCAGAGGGTCCACTCTCTTTTCGTCTTACTCAGACGTCACACCAATTTTGAACTGCTTTTAGCCTACTTTTTTATTTTAGGCCTACTAAGTCTGTCTGCGCCACTCATTACATCTGTCCTCCATTGAACAAAGCTATGCCACCTGTGTACTCCAGTTACCAATTTTGAACTGCATTTAGCCTACTTACTTATTTAGGCCTACTAACTGTGCCTGCCTCCCATTACAGTTGTCCTCCACTGAACAAAGCTGAGCCTCAATTTTCATCCTGTTTCGGATATTAAACTGCATTTGGCCTACTTGTTTGGTTGGGCCTACTAACGGTGTCTGCCGCTCCTTGCTTTTCTCCTCTACTGAACAAAGCTGAGCCTCAATTTTCATCCTGTTTCAGATATTAAACTGCATTTGGCCTACTTGTTTGGTTGGGCCTACTAACGGTGTCTGCCACTCCTTGCTTTTCTCCTCCACTGAACAAAGCTGAACCGCCTGTTTACTCCTGTTACCAATTTTGAACTGCATTTGGACCACTTTATTACTTGGGCCTACTAACTGTGTCTGCCGACTGCCACTCATTACAGTTGTCCTCCACTGAATAAAGCAATGCCTCCTGTTTAGTCCTGTTACCACTTTTGATCTGCATTTAGCCTACTTTATTATTTGGGCCTATATCTGTGTTTCCTCCTCATCCTGCCCATTGGCCAGCCACTGCTAGATGAGTCTGCTGGTAGATTGACCCAGACCACTACATTCCCCTTGCACTCTACACAGCCAGAATCTGACCCTGCTGAAAGTCAGGTTCCCCTTCCCGCATACTATACCACCTTACACGGGGACAAAGAGGAAGGTGCAGATGAAAGTGCAAGTTCCTTCATCAGGTGGGGGGGCATACTCATTGGCACTGGCACAGGGCCCCTCATAGTACGCAAAAGTGTCTCTGGCAGTGGGAGGCGCCGCCCGCCATCAAACACACAGCCGTACTCTGAGGGGCCCTGAGCCAGTGCCAACTAGTGGGCCCCCCTGCTTGCTCAGGATCGCAGCACTTGCAAAGTTGAAATACTTACCTCTCCCTGCTCCACTGCCGTGACGTTTTCCCACGTTTCCCGGGCCCATGAAAATCTTGAGCCATGCTTACCCCCCACAACTTTAGCCAAATGAGCCCCTGTTTTCAATGCCTAACTATTATTATAAAGTAAATTAAGATTGACAAGCTTCAGTAATACGAATTGATGTTTTTGGCATTAAACCTTCCTCTAGTGTTAGGGTCGTGATCGTCCCGCTTTAGGTTTTAAATGCATACAAATTCTGCATACATTTGTTTATTGCATCAAGACTTTTTGAGTTTTTCAGGAACTTATTGTTAAACAAATTACAATAAAATAAAACTATTTTACTAAAGAGGAGAATATATACCAAAATTTGCTCACCTGGTTAGGATGAGATTAGAGCATATAGATAGCGGCTGCTGCAGATCCACAGGTCTTCACCGACCAGAGAAAATAATGTCTTCAAAAGGAGATTTGTAGTTAAAATTCTGCGCTGCCGCTAAGATGAATTTCAGGAGAGTAAAGTTGATTCACAGTGGTTTTATTCAACGCGTTTCAGGGGTCTCATGCCCCCTTCATCAGGAAATACCACACAGAACATACAGGCATCACAGGTATATATAGTTTTGCTAGGTTACAAAAAAAAGGGCACCAACAGGTCAGATGACTCAGTGTCAAAGTTCAATGATGAAACACAATTAACAATTCAAACGATTAGGGAGGTATATACAATGAAAAAAATAATGCAATGACTTCTTTTATATTTCTAGACAATATTTCCAAATTTGAAGCATTTAAGAAAAAAAAAAAAAAAACGATCTCTACTTAATGGCAGTGTGTGACGGTACCCTCAGACTATGCCTACATAAGGAATTTGATCAATACAGGGCAGAGGAAGAAGAATTTTCTTATAAAAAATATAAAAAAAGGAATTACATGGATTAAAGGCGGAAATTAAAACTAAACATATCAATGAACAACTCCAAGATAATCCTAAATATAAATGTATATATAAATCTTAAATGGCTCAAAGCACAAAGGATTAAAAAATCTATCATAGCTATACAAATAAAAATAGAAATATAGAAATATCAAATTCATAAAAAAGGGGGGAGGGCTGCGCATTCAGATAAGACCTTTGTAGTTTCATTAAATATATATATATAAATAAATAAAAGTATTAAAAAAAGAAGAAGAAGAAAAAAGGTGCACTATTTAGATGAAAACCTCAGTTATTTCATTTAAGCCTTGTTGTTTTAGGCTACCTAATTTGTAGATCCAATATACTTCTTTCCTATTTAATTTCATGGATCTATTAGGTACATGCTTAGGTATATGATCGATAGGGCTGATTTTTAATAGTTTCTTATTAGGACTTATTGCTGCTGGGTGTCCCTTCTCATGCTGCTGTTCTTTGTGATCACTTATTGCTGTGTATTCATTCATTCCCCTCCCTTAGCAATGCCATATTGTCTCTTGTTACATACGATATCTATCATTGATCCCTGGACGGTGAAGTGTTACTTTCACTTTGTTTCTGTGCTCACTTCGAGCGCTGGTTCGCTGCTTAAATTGTTACTTTTATGTACGTGACACAATTTTAAACTCACTAATTATAATTTTCGGAATTTTAGATCACCACAAACTACCACAAATTAATCTTTATATATATATATATATATATATATATATATATATATATATATATATATATATATATATATATATATATATATATATATATATATATATATAGAGTTATATTTTTTAATGTAAAATAATAAAACATGATTTTATTCCACATTCAATGTAAAGATTCCAATGGATTTTCGATAAGAATAAGCAGCTTGTTGATTCCACACTGTAGTTCATTTGTAAGGCATTTGCTTCTGAACTGGAGTAATTCCTTTTCTTACAGGTTCTTGTCCATTTAAGTAGAGATCGTTTTTTTTTTTGTTTTTTTTCTTAAATGCTTCAAATTTGGAAATATTGTCTAGAAATATAAAAGAAGTCATTGCATTATTTTTTTTCATTGTTTCATTGTATATACCTCCCTAATCGTTTGAATTGTTAATTGTGTTTCATCATTGAACTTTGACACTGTGTTATCTGACCTGTTGGTGCCCTTTTTTGTGTAACCTAGCAAAACTATTTATACCTGTGATGCCTGTATGTTCTGTGTGGTATTTCCTGATGAAGGGGGCATGAGACCCCTGAAACGCGTTGAATAAAACCACTGTGAATCATCTTTACTTATTAAAATTATAACATTTGTGTTGTTGGGGTCAATTTCGACCCAGGTCTAATATAAGAGTAAAAAAACAATAATAAGTCCCAAAACTGAACTCATAAGCACAATATAAACCAACAGCCCACAGCCAGCTCTACCTCCAACAACTTGAGTTAGGGACATGTCCAGGCATGTGTGGCCAAATCAGCTTAGAGTTGGTACTTTGCAGAGTATACATCTCCAGTGTACACATGCAACAATGAGGAGAAGATTTGATGTAAGCCAAATTCTGGATTATATCTTAGATGATAATGAATCAGAGGACACACAGCAGCAAACTGATACAGATGAACAGGTTTCTGAGGAGGAGGAAGATGATGTGGAGTGTCAACCGGAAGACACAGACAGTTCTGATCAGTCTGATGAGGAGGTCACTGGTTCTGAAGCTGCTCCCGCTGAAAGATTCAAATCCCAAAGTGGCAAGATCAGTTGGTGCTCAGTACCTCCAGATGTACATGGCAGGGCAGATGCTGCAAATGTCATAAAAATTACCCCTGGGATCACAAGGTTTGCTGTGACAAGAGTAAGTGAAATCAAGACATGTTTTGATCTGTTTATGCCATTGCCAATAAAAAAAAGTCATTATTGCTATGACAAACCTTGAAGGAAAAAAAGTCCACGGCAACATGTGGAATGACCTTCATGATGATGTCCTGGATGCCTACATTGGTGTTCTTCTCCTTGCTGGAGTGTACAAATCCTGCAATGAGGCCACTGATAGTCTCTGGGACGCATCGACAGGCAGGAATATTTTCCGGACAACAATGTCACTTCAAAAGTTTCAAATTATATCAAGAGTCCTCAGATTTGACAACAGAGACACCAGAACAAAATCTGACAAACTTGCTCCCATCAGGGATGTTTGGGAGAAATGGGTGCAGCTCCTTCCACTGATGTTCAACCCAGGGCCAGAGGTGACAGTAGACGAACGTTTTCTCCCTTTCCGCAGAAAATGCCCCTTCATGCCAAGTAAGCCAGGCAAATACGGCATAAATATCTGGGCAGCCTGTGATGCAAAAACTGGAATCTACAGGTTTACACAGGCAAGTCTGCAAGCGGCATCCCTGAAAAAAAACAAGGAAAACGTGTAGTCCTCGATATGACTACTGGACTACAGGGTCACAATATTACTTGTGACAATTTTTTTACCAGCTATGACCTTGGACAAGAACTTCTCAGGAGGAAAATCACCATGGTGGGCACAGTGAAAAAAAACAAACCTGAGCTGCCCGCTGAATTGTTGCAGATGAAGGACAGGGCTCCACTTTCCTCAAAGATTGTTTTTACAGACACCACCACTGCTGTTTCATACTGCCCCAAAAAGCGACGGAATGTGGTACTGATGTCCACACTTCACAAAGATGCAGCTGTGTCATCAGGAAGTGACAAAAAGCCCAGAATCATCCTGGACTATAACAAAAACAAAGGAGGAGTGGACAACGTGGACAAGCTGACTGCCACCTACACTTGCCAGCGAATGACTGGGAGATGGCCAATGGTTGTATTTTACAACATCCTTGATGTGTCAGCATGCAATTCATTTGTGTTGTGGACCCACATTCACTAATGATGGAATTCAAAGAAAAAAAACAAGCGGAGGATGTTTCTTGAGGAACTAGGAAGATCCCTTGTCAAGGCACACATTGACCAAAGGGAACGAGTGCCCCGAGAGCCAGCCGCTGCAGCCTTGGTCCGACAACTCCAGAGCTGAACAAGTGCTTCGTCCACACCCACAGCAACACAAAGAGCATCATCACCAGCATCCTCCTCAACCAGGCCTGCCTGTTATGGCTGGCAATCAGGCAACACAGCGTGCAGTAATCAGCGCACATACAGAGATCTGGCAATAACCCAAAACAATAGGACGAGCTCTGAGACGTGGAATCTCTGTAGTACCTGATCTATCCTCACACAACTGGAAGCAGCAGTGGATTGCGCCTATCCACTACCTATGCAACTCGGCACTGCCTGAGGAGCTGACTAGCCTGAAGATAGAAATACAAGCCTGACTTACCTCAGAGAAATACCCCAAAGGAATAGGCAGCCCCCACATATAATGACTGTTAGCAAGATGAAAAGACAAACGTAGGAATGAAATAGATTCAGCAAAGTGAGGCCCGATATTCTAGACAGAGCGAGGATAGCAAAGAGAACTATGCAGTCTACAAAAAACCCTAAAACGAAAACCACGCAAAGGGGCAAAAAGACCCACCGTGCCGAACTAACAGCACGGCGGTGCACCCCTTTGCTTCTCAGAGCTTCCAGCAAAAGTTAATAGCAAGCTGGACAGAAAAAACAGAAAACAAACTAGAAGCACTTATCTAGCAGAGCAGCAGGCCCAAGGAAAGATGCAGTAGCTCAGATCCAACACTGGAACATTGACAAGGAGCAAGGAAGACAGACTCAGGTGGAGCTAAATAGCAAGGCAGCCAACGAGCTCACCAAAACACCTGAGGGAGGAAGCCCAGAGACTGCAATACCACTTGTGACCACAGAAGTGAACTCAGCCACAGAATTCACAACAGTACCCCCCCCTTGAGGAGGGGTCACCGAACCCTCACCAGAACCCCCAGGCCGACCAGGATGAGCCACATGAAAGGCACGAACAAGATCTGGGGCATGGACATCAGAGGCAAAAACCCAGGAATTATCTTCCTGAGCATAACCCTTCCATTTGACCAGATACTGGAGTTTCCGTCTAGAGACACGAGAATCCAAAATCTTCTCCACAATATACTCCAATTCCCCCTCCACCAAAACAGGGGCAGGAGGCTCCACAGATGGAACCATAGGTGCCACGTATCTCCTCAACAACGACCTATGGAATACATTATGTATGGAAAAGGAGTCTGGGAGGGTCAGACGAAAAGACACCGGATTGAGAATCTCAGAAATCCTATACGGACCAATAAAACGAGGTTTAAATTTAGGAGAGGAAACCTTCATAGGTATATGACGAGAAGATAACCAAACCAGATCCCCAACACGAAGTCGGGGTCCCACACGGCGTCTGCGATTAGCGAAAAGCTGAGCCTTCTCCTGGGACAAGGTCAAATTGTCCACTACCTGAGTCCAGATCTGCTGCAACCTGTCCACCACATAATCCACACCAGGACAGTCCGAAGACTCAACCTGTCCTGAAGAGAAACGAGGATGGAACCCAGAATTGCAGAAAAATGGAGAGACCAAGGTAGCCGAGCTGGCCCGATTATTAAGGGCGAACTCAGCCAACGGCAAAAATGACACCCAATCATCCTGGTCAGCGGAAACAAAACATCTCAGATATGTTTCCAAGGTCTGATTGGTTCGTTCGGTCTGGCCATTAGTCTGAGGATGGAAGGCCGAGGAAAAAGATAGGTCAATGCCCATCCTACCACAAAAGGCTCGCCAGAACCTCGAGACAAACTGGGAACCTCTGTCAGAAACAATATTCTCAGGAATGCCATGTAAACGAACCACATGCTGGAAGAACAAAGGCACCAAATCAGAGGAGGAAGGCAATTTAACCAAGGGCACCAGATGGACCATTTTAGAAAAGCGATCACAGACCACCCAAATGACAGACATTTTTTGAGAAACGGGAAGGTCAGAAATGAAATCCATCGAAATATGTGTCCAAGGCCTCTTCGGGACCGGCAAGGGCAAAAGCAACCCACTGGCACGTGAACAGCAGGGCTTAGCCCTAGCACAAATTCCACAGGACTGCACAAAAGCACGCACATCCCGTGACAGAGATGGCCACCAGAAGGATCTAGCAACCAACTCCCTGGTACCAAAGATTCCTGGATGACCGGCCAGCACCGAACAATGAAGTTCAGAGATAACTTTACTAGTCCACCTATCAGGGACGAACAGTTTCTCGGCCGGACAACGATCAGGTTTATTAGCCTGAAATTTCTGCAACACTCTCCGCAAATCAGGGGAGATGGCAGACACAATGACTCCTTCCTTGAGGATACTCGCCGGCTCAGATAACCCCGGAGAGTCGGGCACAAAACTCCTAGACAGAGCATCCGCCTTCACATTTTTAGAGCCCGGAAGGTATGAAATCACAAAATCAAAACGAGCAAAAAATAACGACCAACGGGCCTGTCTAGGATTCAAGCGCTTGGCAGACTCAAGATAAGTAAGGTTCTTATGATCAGTCAAAACCACCACGCGATGCTTAGCACCCTCAAGCCAATGACGCCACTCCTCGAATGCCCACTTCATGGCCAGCAACTCTCGGTTGCCCACATCATAATTACGCTCAGCAGCAGAAAATTTCCTGGAAAAGAAAGCACATGGTTTGAACACTGAGCAACCAGAACCTCTCTGTGACAAAACCGCCCCTGCACCAATCTCAGAAGCATCAACCTCGACCTGGAACGGAAGAGAAACATCAGGTTGACACAACACAGGGGCACAGCAAAAACGACGCTTCAACTCCTGAAAAGCTTCCACGGCAGCAGAAGACCAATTAACCAAATCAGCACCCTTCTTGGTCAAATCGGTCAATGGTCTGGCAATGCTAGAAAAATTACAGATGAAGCGACGATAAAAATTAGCAAAGCCCAGGAATTTCTGCAAACTTTTTAGAGATGTCGGCTGAGTCCAATCCTGGATGGCCTGAACCTTAACCGGATCCATCTCGATAGTAGAAGGGGAAAAGATGAACCCCAAAAATGAAACTTTCTGCACACCGAAGAGACACTTTGATCCCTTCACGAACAAGGAATTAGCACGCAGTACCTGGAAAACCATTCTGACTTGCTTCACATGAGACTCCCAATCATCTGAGAAGATCAAAATGTCATCCAAGTAAACAATCAAGAATTTATCCAGATACTCACGGAAAATGTCATGCATAAAAGACTGAAAAACAGATGGAGCATTGGCAAGTCCGAACGGCATCACCAGATACTCAAAATGACCCTCGGGCGTATTAAATGCCGTTTTCCATTCATCTCCCTGCCTGATTCTCACCAGATTATACGCACCACGAAGATCAATCTTAGTAAACCAACTAGCCCCCTTAATCCGAGCAAACAAGTCAGAAATCAATGGCAAGGGATACTGAAACTTAACAGTGATCTTATTAAGAAGGCGGTAATCAATACACGGTCTTAGCGAACCATCCTTCTTGGCTACAAAAAAGAACCCTGCTCCCAATGGTGACGACGATGGGCGAATATGTCCCTTCTCCAGGGACTCCTTCACATAACTGCGCATAGCGGTGTGTTCAGGTACGGACAAATTAAATAAACGACCCTTAGGGAATTTACTACCAGGAATCAAATCGATAGCACAATCACAATTCCTATGCGGAGGTAGGGCATCAGACTTGGACTCTTCAAATACATCCTGAAAGTCCGACAAGAACTCTGGGATGTCAGAAGGAATGGATGACGAAATAGACAAAAATGGAACATCACCATGTACTCCCTGACAACCCCAGCTGGTTACCGACATAGAGTTCCAATCCAATACTGGATTATGGGTTTGTAGCCATGGCAACCCCAACACGACCACATCATGCAAATTATGCAGTACCAAAAAGCGAATAACTTCATGATCTGCAGGAGCCATGCACATGGTCAGCTGGGCCCAGTACTGAGGCTTATTCTTGGCCAAAGGTGTAGCATCAATTCCTCTCAACGGAATAGGACACCGCAAAGGCTCCAAGAAAAATCCACAACGTTTAGCATAATCCAAATCCATCAGATTCAGGGCAGCGCCTGAATCCACAAACGCCATGACAGAATATGATGACAAAGAGCACATTAAGGTAATGGACAAAAGGAATTTGGACTGTACAGTACCAATAACGGCAGAGCTATCGAACCGCCTAGTGCGTTTAGGACAATTAGAAATAGCATGAGTAGAATCACCACAATAGTAACACAGTCTGTTCAGACGTCTGTGTTCGTGCCGTTCTACTTTAGTCATAGTCCTGTCGCACTGCATAGGCTCAGGCTTACTCTCAGACAATACCGCCAGATGGTGCACAGATTTACGCTCGCGCAAGCGACGACCGATCTGAATGGCCAAGGACATAGACTCATTCAAACCAGCAGGCATAGGAAATCCCACCATTACATCCTTAAGAGCTTCAGAGAGACCCTTTCTGAACAAAGCCGCTAGTGCAGATTCATTCCACAGAGTGAGTACTGACCATTTTCTAAATTTCTGACAATATACTTCTACATCATCCTGACCCTGGCATAAAGCCAGCAGATTTTTCTCAGCTTGATCCACTGAATTAGGCTCATCGTAAAGCAATCCCAGCGCCTGGAAAAATGCATCAACATTACTCAATGCAGAATCTCCTGGTGCAAGAGAAAACGCCCAGTCCTGTGGGTCGCCGCGCAAAAAAGAAATAATAATCAAAACCTGTTGAATAGGATTACCAGAAGAATGAGGTTTCAAGGCCAAAAATAGCTTACAATTATTTCTGAAGCTCAGGAACTTAGTTCTGTCACCAAAAAACAAATCAGGAATCGGAATTCTTGGTTCTAGCATCGATTTCTGATCAATAGTATCTTGAATCTTTTGTACATTTACAACGAGATTATCCATTGAGGAGCACAGAGCCTGAATATCCATGTCCACAGCTGTGTCCTGAAGCACTCTAATGTCTAGGGGAAAAAAAAGACTGAAGACAGAGCTAAGAAAAAAAAATGATGTCAGGATTTCTTTTTTCCCTCTATTGGAAATCATTGAAGGGCTCCTTGTACTGTTATGGCTGGCAATCAGGCAACACAGCGTGCAGTAATCAGCGCACATACAGAGATCTGGCAATAACCCAAAACAATAGGACGAGCTCTGAGACGTGGAATCTCTGTAGACTGCAGTACCTGATCTATCCTCACACAACTGGAAGCAGCAGTGGATTGCGCCTATCCACTACCTATGCAACTCGGCACTGCCTGAGGAGCTGACTAGCCTGAAGATAGAAATACAAGCCTGACTTACCTCAGAGAAATACCCCAAAGGAATAGGCAGCCCCCACATATAATGACTGTTAGCAAGATGAAAAGACAAACGTAGGAATGAAATAGATTCAGCAAAGTGAGGCCCGATATTCTAGACAGAGCGAGGATAGCAAAGAGAACTATGCAGTCTACAAAAAACCCTAAAACGAAAACCACGCAAAGGGGCAAAAAGACCCACCGTGCCGAACTAACAGCACGGCGGTGCACCCCTTTGCTTCTCAGAGCTTCCAGCAAAAGTTAATAGCAAGCTGGACAGAAAAAACAGAAAACAAACTAGAAGCACTTATCTAGCAGAGCAGCAGGCCCAAGGAAAGATGCAGTAGCTCAGATCCAACACTGGAACATTGACAAGGAGCAAGGAAGACAGACTCAGGTGGAGCTAAATAGCAAGGCAGCCAACGAGCTCACCAAAACACCTGAGGGAGGAAGCCCAGAGACTGCAATACCACTTGTGACCACAGAAGTGAACTCAGCCACAGAATTCACAACACCTGCCTCAACATCAACCACAATAGCCACAACCCCAGTGAGACCACCTGATTCTAAAAGAAAGAGGTGTCAGGTCTGCCCTAGCAATAAGGACAGAAAGACAAACACATCGTGCTTCGCCTGCAAAAAATACCTCTGCAAAGAACACACAAAAAGTGTCACTTTTTGCCACACATGCATCTAAATACTAATGCATCTAAAAACTAGTTCTTGATTTCTGTTGATTTGATTTGCTTGATTGATTGTTGTTTGTTTGTTTGACCTAGAAAAGCTACTTTTTATTATTATTGCTATTAATGTTAATATAAGTTTCATCTTTTATTTGTATTAAAGTTCTATTAAAAAAAATCTGTTTTTTGCCTTTTCCATAAAGTAGTTAGATATGGGTCAAAATTGACCCGTCACACCATAGATGTTACTAGAGTTAATAATATAAAATATATATATGTATATTTTTTTTACATTTAAGAAATGTGTTCTAAAACCCTTCAGTAATAGTCAGGTAATATAACAAACTTTTTTAAGTTTATATTATTCTCTTGAGGTTCATTTGACAATATTTTTATATTGAAAATGAAGGGTATGCTCTCAAATGAAAGGCCCAGGGGGCCACAACAAAAATATTAAAATCAAATCCTTCCATGGATGAGAAACCCTAACAAGGTAACTAAGAAGTAAGAAACAAATTGGATCATAAATAACTGTTTTTAGTGTATTCTAGGGGTGATTTCAGACACGGGTCAAAACCGACCCGTTAACATAAGAAAGAGTAACAGAAAGCTAACAGTAGAGGAAGGTTGAAATGGACACTGTAGGTGTTTTCCTGTCCTCCACTCACTGCCAACTTTGATTCCCCATTGACTTGCATTGGGTTTCGTGATTCGGCCGACCCCCGACTTTTCGCAATAATCGGCCGATTTCACCCGACCCGACTTTTGAGAAAGTCGGGTTTCGCAAAACCCAAAACGATCCTAAAAAAGTAAAAGTCACTCAACTCTAGTTTTTAGACCTTAGAAGGACCCCTGGGGGATCGCAGTATAAATACTCGGGTCTCCCATAGACTTACATTGGGCTCTTTGATCTGGCCAAGTACCCGAGTATGCCAATTTGCTCGACCTGAGCAACAAGCACCCGAGCATTTTAGTGCTCGCCCATCACTAGAAACAACCTCACCAGATGCAGATTGGGATACTGAGTGACAACAGAAATACCTCCAAGTACAAGAGTGTGTGGAAAGAAGCTTGTCCCAGGCAAGACAAAAACAAGGGAGAAACTACAATCAATGTTCCCCTGCAATTCCCTTGTCACCAGGTGAACAAGTGCTAAAACGTAAAAGGAGAATGCACAAACTTGTTGACCAGTGGGAAGCAGAACCATATACTATCTTACCATCAAACTTTGACAATACTAAAGTGTGTCTTATAAGCAAAGATGGAGGAGAAAGCTCGACTGCGGTGTCAAGGCATCATCTTAAAATATGCCCTGACAAACTGAGAGACAAGGAAAAAGACCCAGGTACTTCTCAACTTACAGAAGAAGAGGAAACGAAAATCTATACTGTACTTGGAGATTTTCCCCAGTCTTGGACTCAAGTACATCAAGCCATAGTGATACCTGTTTTGACTTTTCCCCAGTTGGAAATACCAGAACAAGACGTAATACAAAACCGTCTTGAACCAGAAGAGACTCTAGACAAGCAGGCTCAAGCAACAGACGTCGCACCAGCAGTGAAACCAGAGAATCCACCCTCTGCTATCGGTGAATCTGTCAGACCCATGGTGAGTCTAAGAAATCGCAGATGGTTACCCAGCCTACTAATACAATGCAGGCCTACAAGTAGCACAGACACTAGTGGGTTCACAACCGCAGCTGTAGACATGTTAGACCAGGCTAGATCAACAGAAGTACCTGAACTGTGTAGGTCTAACCGTAGTAGAGGTACTACTACTACGTACGTACTAGAGGTCAAATCCCAGCCCATTACAGGGACTAGTAAAATGTCAATAATTGTTGTTATCTGTTTTGAAATGTTTGCTTATGCATATTACAGGTTTAAAATGGACAATAGGGTAAAGGACAGTGAATTGCCCAAAAAACTGTCACTATACATAGTTGGCACCTCCAAGGTGCATCCTGGTTCTACCCACATTGCCAGCATGGGTAGGGCCATGTTTGTTTACAGACCTGAAGCAAAAACCGTCTGGCGTGGCTGAAAACCGGGTCTGGATACATGCCTTGTGGCCCGCTCAAGCCTACGTTGGGGGTTTATGACGGATCCCTCACACCAGTACTGTTATTTATGAACAAGGACACCCTGGTATAAGACCAGTCGTACTTTTGTAAATATGTTTGCAATGTTTAAGCCAAAAGTGCCTTCGGCAGGGAAGAAAAAGTTTAAACCTGTTTAAATGTTTTCAAAAATGTTTTGCAATTTCTAACCTGTTTGTTTATGCTTTCTTTTCCCAGTCTGGGGATTTAACGGGGGGGAATGTGGCACCCCAGGAGTTCGGATACCACAGTCGTGCTGCCTTCCTCTCGGGGAGGGTAATGCCATGCCTGGAGACATGAGGAATCCCTTTGGCAGGTAATCTGACATGCAACACATTCTGACTCCAGGCCAGAAGGGGGAGCTCAAACTCGATTTTAGGAGAGCTTCCCTGATATCCATCCTGGTCTGGAGGAGGAGTTAGTCAGTCTGGTGCAGACAAGAGACAGGTAAAGAGCAGAGGAGTGTTCAGGAGCTAGAGGAGGGCTGTGACTGGGCCCCTCTAAGCAGAGCGCAGAGGTCGGGCACCGGAAGCCCAAAGTTGTGGGCAACTGCAAGTCCCACAGCCGAACTGGAGGGCAGAGAGCTGAAAGTGACCTGCCCACATCAAACATGAGGTACAGCAGCATTCCAGAGCCTGGAGTCACCGTATACAGAGACCCCAGAGAAACGGCTCAAGCTTCCCACCATACAAGTACTGTCCCAGGACAGGAGAGAATGAGGACCTTGTTAGGACACTACAGGCAGCAAGGGACTAATAGTCAGCACAAAGTGGAAGGCTCCCAACCTGACCTGCCAAGGGGGTTTTCACCTGTCTTCAGGCTGCCTGGACTCCATCTACACCTGTTGCCGGTATCCTGGACTGTGGCCTGCTATCAGTAAACCAGGTAAAGACTGCAACCCTGTGTCCTCCGTTTATTTTTCAGCAACTCACCATCCTTGCCCATTCCACTGGGAGCCCAGGGGACCCCGCTTAACCTGTCGGAAGCGTCACCATCTATGCTACAGTAACATCACTCCAGAGAACCCCTTTAAGCAGCGTCGGTCCCCACTGACCGAGAAACACAGGTGGCGTCACAAATACAAACTTTATTACAAAGCCCCTTAAAAGACCTTTCCCTTTATTTGAGTGCCCAGGGCCACGGACCGGGCCGCAGCCACCGTGACCACCCCTTTAATTGCGACCGGGTGACTCATACAGAATAGAAAGCAAATTGATATTTAAGTTCAACACCTTAAAAACCAATAGGATTAAATAGGAAAATAGACCTATACCCTTAACTGGTTTATAAACTTATTAATCTTAATATTATAAATTACTTAAAATTTTCTTCCATGTAAAATTCAAAGAAAGCAATAAACATGACAATAATGAATTCACATACAGTTATATGAAAAAGTTTGGGCACCCCTATAATTCTTATCTTAAGCTTAATGTTTTATAAAAATTGTTTTTTTTTTTTGCAACAGCTATTTCAGTTTCATATATCTAATAACTGTTGGACACAGTAATGTTTCTGCCTTGACATGAGGTTTATTGTACTAACAGAAAATGTGCAACTGAAATAGCTGTTGCAAAAAAACCCAATTTTTATAAAACATTAAGCTTAAGATTAATAGGGGTGCCCAAACTTTTTCATATAACTGTAATTATTTTCCTATGATATACATTCATGTTTAGATAAGGGTTAGGAGGACACTATAAAATAAAACCCGCTGCACTGCTATAAAGGGGTGAACTTAGGTGCCTTTTGCATCGGAAGTAAGCAGTTATGATGGTGTTATGACTCCAGCACTTGCTGAGTTGCATGCATGATCAGCAAGCAATGTGCACTTGTCAGGTTCTACAGAACTGGACACGCAGTTTCGCCATATAAAATTTTCTCCCCTTTCACCTCTTATAAATGGGAAATGGAGCAACAGAAAGTGGCAGGAAGGAGAAGGGATGATATGCTAGCTGGTGAGCCTAGGTAGAGGGACATGGCAGAGAAAGAACATGCCTGGCCTCAATTGGAAACTTGGGCTGAAAGGTGGCAGATGAGGTTTAACAATGATAAATGTAAGGTTATACACATGGGAAGAGGGAATCAATATCACCATTACACACTGAACGGGAAACCACTGGGTAAATCTGACAGGGAGAAGGACTTGGGGATCCTAGTTAATGATAAACTTACCTGGAGCAGCCAGTGCCAGGCAGCAGCTGCCAAGGCAAACAGGATCATGGGGTGCATTAAAAGAGGTCTGGATACACATGATGAGAGCATTATACTGCCTCTGTACAAATCCCTAGTTAGACCGCACATGGAGTACTGTGTCCAGTTTTGGGCACCGGTGCTCAGGAAGGATATAATGGAACTAGAGAGAGTACAAAGGAGGGCAACAAAATTAATAAAGGGGATGGGAGAACTACAATACCCAGATAGATTAGCGAAATTAGGATTATTTAGTCTAGAAAAAAGACGACTGAGGGGCGATCTAATAACCATGTATAAGTATATAAGGGGACAATACAAATATCTCGCTGAGGATCTGTTTATACCAAGGAAGGTGACGGGCACAAGGGGGCATTCTTTGCGTCTGGAGGAGAGAAGGTTTTTCCACCAACATAGAAGAGGATTCTTTACTGTTAGGGCAGTGAGAATCTGGAATTGCTTGCCTGAGGAGGTGGTGATGGCGAACTCAGTCGAGGGGTTCAAGAGAGGCCTGGATGTCTTCCTGGAGCAGAACAATATTGTATCATACAATTATTAGGTTCTGTAGAAGGACGTAGATCTGGGTATTTATTATGATGGAATATAGGCTGAACTGGATGGACAAATGTCTTTTTTCGGCCTTACTAACTATGTTACTATGTTAATGGAAGTTTAGTTTGGGCAACATTAAAAATTGTGTTTACACACATCTTGGTGCAACAGGGTCAGTAGGTGACAAGAATATAGCAAATTGGAATAATGCATGATGCCAGAGGCGTAGCTAGGGTTTTGGTTCAGGGGGGCGAAGCTTCTGAGTGGGCCCCTAACCAGGTAACCTTGATTACAACTGGGTGATGTGCCCTAATAGTGGAGGAGAACCTCAGCAGATGACCGCGCTGTTACTGAGGATAATCTCTATATAAAGACCAACATGGATATTACCGCCATATGGTCAGTGGTAAATACCAGCCCTACAGAACATATAACAGATCACTGCACAGTTACAGATAATTACTTACCGCTGACATCCTTTCTGATGGAATCGTTCATTTTTCCCATCTTTTCCATCTGGCCCAGTCTGACATGACAACTTCTTCCACCCAGGACTCAGCTGCAGAGATTACAACAAAGACACATGTCACTTCACATTTCCAGCCCCATCACCATCTATTAGAAACCTGCACAAACTCCTCTTCCTGCTGATATCCCAATACTGAGCCGCTGCTGCCGTATGTGTCCCTATTACTGCACCTGCTGTGTGTTACTATGTGCTTTCTAAACTCTAAAGCAACTCTCTGTAATATACTAATGCCGGGTGCAAATGTCCTACAAAACAGTGCCCATATTTTACCCCCTGGAAAGTAATATTGCCCTGTGTGTCCCTTTTAATAGTCACAGTAACCTTAGTTCCCCTATAACAATAAGTGCCCACTTTTCATTTAATAATGTCCCGAGTCTCCCCCTGTACAGCTCCCCTATATACAGTATGATGCTCCCTTATACATTACATGAAGTCGAGTCCTCAATGTATAGTACCACCCACACACTATACTGACCCCTTAGTAGCCCCCAAACTGTTTGATGGCTCCAACACTGTAATCCCCACACTGTACGATGGCCCCCTGACTGTTTTCTTCACACTGTATGATGCCCCCGTAGATAGCCTCCATATAGTATAATGCACCAGATTGTCCTAAATGTAGTATAATGCACTCCCCATAAGCCTCCATATAGTATAATGCACTCCCCATAGGCCTATTCTATATTGTATAATACACCTCCCATAGGCAGCACCCATAGGCAGACTCTATAGGACAAGGTAGCACCCTTAGGCAGACTTTATAACACAAGGCAGCACCCATTGGCAGACTCTATAGCACAAGGCAGCACCCATAGGCAAACTCTATATTATATAATGCACCCCCCATAGGCAGACTCCATAACACAAGGCAGCACCCATAGGCATATGCCTATAGGACAAGGCAGCACCCTTAGGCAGACTCTATAGCACAAGGCAGCACCCATTTGCAGACTCTATAGCACAAGGCAGCACCCATAGGCAGACTCTGTAGTATAAGGCAGCACCCCATTGGCAGACCCTGTAGTATAAAGCAGCACCCCATAGGCAGACCCTGCAGTAAAAGACAGCACCCCCATAGGCAGACCCTGTAGTAAAAGACAGCACCCCCATAAGCAGACCCTGCAGTATAAGACAGCAACCCCATAGACAGACCCTGTAATATAAAGCAGCACCCCATAGGCAGACCCTGTAGTATAAGGCAGCCCCACCTAAGCAGACACTGCAGTATAAGACAGCACCCCCATAAGCTGACCCTGCAGTATAAGACAGCACCCCCATAGGCAGACCCTGTAATATAAGGCAGCACCCCATAGGCAGACCCTGCAGTATAAGGCAGCACCCCACAGGCAGACCCTGTAGTATAAGTCAGCACCCCTATTGGCAGACCCTGTAGTATAAGTCAGCACCCCTATAGGCAAACCCTGTAGTAAAAGCCAGCATCCCCATAGGCAGACCCTGTAGTATAAGGCAGCACCCTCATAGGCAGACCCTGTAGTATAAGGCAGCACCGCACAGAGAGACCCTGTAGTATAAGGCAGCAACCCCATAGGCAGACCCTGTAGTATAAGACAGCACCCCCATTGGCAGACCCTGTAGTATAAGGTAGCACCCCTATAGGCAGACCCTGTAGCATAAGGCAGCACCCCTATAGGCAGACCATGTAGTATAAGGCAGCACCCGTATAGGCAGACCCTTGTTGTGAATTCTGCTCTTGGGCTCCCTCCGGTGGTTATGAGTGGTAGTGCTGCTGTCTTTGGATCGCAGCATTTATCAGGTGTGTCCACTTATTGCAATTTGGACTGGGCTATTTAGTCTTGCTTGATCCTTTAGTCAGTGCCAGTTGTCCATTGTTTTTGGAGGATTCACATCCCTGACTGGTCTCTCCTGTTTGCTGTTCTTTTCAACAAAGATAAGTTCTGGCTTTGTTTTTGCTGTCCACATGCTGTGGGCCTTATAGTTCTGTGCATTTTCATGTTTTGCCTTGTCCAGCTTTGTCTGTGTAAGGATTTTTTGCAGCCAAGCTGTATCTCTGGAGATGCAGATATACCCTCCATGTCTTTAGTCAGATGTGGAGATTTGTATTTTCTGTGGTGGATATTTTCTAGTGTTTTAATACTGACCGCATAGTATTCTGTCCTATTCTTTCTTTTTAGCTAGAAAGGCCTCCTTTGCTAAATCCTGATTTCAGTCTGCGTATGTCATTTTCCTCTCCTCTCACAGTCAATATTTGTGGGGGGCTGTCTATCCTTTGGGGATTTTCTCTGAGGCAAGATAGTTTTCCCGTTTCTATCTTTAGGGGAAGTTAGTCCTTAGGCTGTGTCGAGGTGTCTAGGGAGTGTTAGGTACATCCCACGGCTACTACTAGTTGCGGTGCTAAGTTCAGGGTCTGCGGTCAGTACAGGTACCACCTTCTCCAGGGTACGTCACATGCTGCTCCTAGGCCACTAGATCATAACAGACCCTGTAGTTTAAGGCAGCACCCCTATAGGCAGACCCTGTAGTATAAGGCAGCACCCCTACAGGCAGACCCTGTAGTATAAGGCAGCACCATTATAGGCAGACTGTAAAGTATTAGGTAGTACCCCTATAGGTAGACCCTGTAGTATACGACAGCGCCCCTATAGGCAGACCCTGTAGTATAAGGCAACCCCATTATAGGCAGACCCTGTAGTATAAGGTAGCACCCCTATAGGCAGACCCTGTAGTATAAGCAGCACCCCTATAGGCAGACCCTGTAGTATAAAGCAGCCCCCATAAAAAATAAATGAATACTTACCTCTTCTTCCTGGTTCCTCCACAGTTCTGAGCACAGGATAGTGACGTCATCGCGCCCGCTGTCAGTGTCGGCGTTTGTGACATCAGATAATGACAGGGGGAGGATGGGAGATGTAGAGTAGTGCTCCTTCTCCCATCAATGCGATCAGCTGTATCTGCTAACTGCCACCAGGGCCCCCGCCTGCTCAGGGGCCCCATAGCGGCCAGGCGGCAGAACAGGGAGATTGATTCTCCCTGCTCTGCCACAGAAAGCAACTGTATCGGCGCTCTGCATGCGCCGATGCAGTTGCAGTAGCGTGGCTCTGGGTGGGCCCCTTCAGAGCGTGGGGCCCTGGGTGACCGCCTCCTCTGCCCCAGTAGCTCGCTATTGCATGATGCATATAAAGAATTTTACTATTTGGAGGGTTTTGTGCTATTTTACAATTTGCAGGGCTATATGGGGACCATTATACTATTTGCAGGGCTATGTGTGGAGCCATATACTGTTTGGAGGACTGTATGGGGGCCATTGTACTATTTGGAAGGCTGTGTGTGGAGTCATTATACATGTGGCAGGGCTATGTGGGGAACCTTAATACAGTTTGGAGGGCTATGTGGGGCCATTATACAGGTTTCAGGGTTTTGTGAGGGCCATTATACCATTTGGAGGGCAGTGTGAGGGCCATTTTAACATTTGCAGCAATATGTATTATAGCCCTCCAAACAGTATGATGGTCTATGACACATATCACTCCACATGGTATAATGACCACCATAAAGCCCTACAAACTGTAAAATGGCTCCACATAGCCCTCAAACTGTATAATGGTCTCCACATAGCAGAATGTATACTGGCCAAAATATTGCCTTGCAAGCAGTATAGTGGCTCACCACATAGCCTTCCAAATAGTATAATGATCCCCCCACAATCCTCCAAACAGTATAATGGTCTATGTGGGTGGCCTTGAACAGTTCGGAAGGCTATATGGAAGCCATTATTCAGTTTTCAGGGCTGCATGGGGGCAATTATACTATTTGCAGGGCTATGTGAGGGCCATTGGTGGGCTATGTGCAGACCATTATACTGTACTGTTTGCAGGGCTGTGTGGAGGCCATAGTACTGTGTGGAAGGCTATGTGGAAGCCATTATACTGTGTGCAGCCCATTATGCAATGTTGATGAGTCTTGATTCTACCTACCGGTGTGTCTGGAAGCAATGAGTGACAGTTCAGACGTTTAATCTAGGACAGAGGCATATTGAGCTGTCAGTATAGTGATGGACAGCTCACTGTGTTAAGTGAGAGTTCAGCTATCTAATCAGGGCCGGGCTTACTCTGACTTCCTCCATGTATGTCTTATTCGAGTAATTTTCTGGCTATTTAGCTGGCCCTCTGCCTCCAATTAATGCTAGTTGTAGTCTTATGCTTGGTGGTGTCTGTGTGCCTTGTATTACTGTACTAAGTCTCAGATTTATTGTTACCTCGCCTTTGACCATGCTTTTCGCTATCCATTTGCCTAGCTCCTTTATCTTGATCTTCTATCTTCCTGGAATTCTAACCTTGGTCCATGACCTTACTATGCCTTTGTCTTACCCCTTTGTTTATGACCAGCTCTCTCAGTTTCTGACAACAGACCTCTTGACTACCTAGCCTCATGGCTTGTCTGTGAGTAGTGACTAGCATCACAGGAGGGCTGTGTTTTGGCCATCATACTGCGTGGAAGGTTGTGTAGTGGGCCATCATTCTGTGTGGAGGGGTGTAAGAGGTATTATACTGTATGGAGGGCTGTTATACTGTATGGAGGGCCTTTGTACTATATGGAGGACTATGTCGGGGCCATTATACTGTGGGGGTATCATACTTTGTGGGGTGGGGGGTGATGTAGGTCATCAAACTATGCATGTGGATTGCACTGTGTAGGAATTCACTGTGGGGGTATCATATTGTGTTTGGGAAGCACATATGTTGACATCATACTTTATGAAGGCCATGAAAGGGGTATCATAATGTGTGGAAACACTAAGTGGCTTCCATAGGAAGAAAATTACTTTGCAATGGCTACAAAGTTGTGAGATATGCTCTTTTGTGACCCCATCAAATATATTAAAAAAACTCTGTGGGAGGCAATAAGGACTCCTGTTATGTTGCCTCATGATTTCTATGCACACCCTTAGACTGATGCATGATAGAAATCAAGTCTAATAAATAGCTGCCTTGTTGAAAAATTAATTTGTACAATGGAGGCACACAAAGGCAAAGGATCTCGGAGGTGGGCAGAGGCAGGACACACCATGGCAATTGCTTGCTGCAGAGGAAATAAGTAGCAGAGAAGAAGATTAAAGATAGCTACACTCAAGCTACAGCTTCAGGAGCTCTATTTGGCTTCCCAAGTACATATTCCCTTTCATCGAATATAGCATAGCAGTTGCAGAAGCATCCGGACACAGACATGTTACTCACTAGTGATGAGCAAATATACTCGTTACTCGAGATTTCTCGAGCATGCCCGGTGGTCCTCCGAGTATTTTTTAGTGTTTGGAGATTTAGTTTTTCTTGCCGCAGCTGAATGATTTACATCTGTTAGCCAGCATGAGTACATGTGGGGATTCCCTAGCAACCAGGCAACCCCCACATGTACTTATGCTGGCTAACAGATGTAAATCATTCAGCTGCGATAAGAAAAACTAAATCTCCGAGCACTAAAAAATACTTGGCGGACCCCCGAGCATGCTCGAGAAATCTCGAGTAACGAGTATATTCGCTCATCACTATTACTCACCTAAAAGATTGCTGCTGATGATGGTTTCTGATTCAGATTACAAGTGACTGGTTCCGTACACCATGGATGCTTGATGCCTCAGTCTCTTCCTCCTCTTTTTCCAAATTACGGGCACACACGTCACCCTCTGTGGGGCAGGAGGAGGCTAAAAGAAAAAACAAAAAAATAAAAAAATTAAAAAAAAGAAAAAAAAAAGAAAAGGGAGCAATGCAATTAAAAAGGGCGACAAACAGGCCCTGAACCCAAATAGGGGCTTGTTCCTTTCACCAAAATGAAGTGGTATGACATCAATTGCAGCAGCCTCTGATAATACTGTCCTGATGGCAGATCATTCACGCCTCTAGCCAGGTATTGAAGCAGAAGTGAGTGACAACCCCTTTAAATTGCAGCTTAATGCAAGCAAAGTCTCTGGAGGTTTTCCCTTTTAAACTAAAGTCATTATCACACTTGGTTGTAATTTGCACAAAATTGATATGTAAATGTATAAATGTTTAAACTTTTCAGCATCAATTCCCCTTCACAGCTATCGTAATTGAATATCAGATCAGTCTTCTCTATCTCAGTGTATTAGGCTATTTCTGATACTCAAATCCTAGATTGATAGCAAAGACTTTAATCATGTTTGAGTGATTTCCACTTAATTTACTTTGCCTGTGATTATCAGGGTCATGACATTCATCTCCTCTGAGGTTCATGCATCACTCTAACTTCATTCTGCCACGTGCAGAAATCTTGTACAGACCATGTCTGCGAGGCAAGAGTGAATTGAATGGTGATATTATACAATGTGTCAAACATATAGCTGAATTTTGATACATAACCAATATAATTAAATTGTTTTTGTATCATTTTGGAATTTCAATAAAATAAAATCTCATCTATAATACCTTTCCAGAAAATGTAGCTCAATTTCAAAAAAGGGCTTAAACTAAGTAACAATTAAAGTAACAATTGTATATACTGTAACTGTAGAAAAAGACATGACCCACACGTAAGAGTTTTGCTGTGATATAGTAGTGGACTTATATATTCTAATCAAAATGGTAACTGAGAATCTTGTGTTCAGTTTTGAAAATGTTGCTTAGCTGCAATACATCAATGTATAATACCCTGTACACTCATGTATAAGCCGAGATTTTCAGCACATTTTTTTGTGCGGAAAACGCCCCTCTCGGCTTAAACAGTCAGTGAAATATTTTACCTGACAAAATGAATCCTCTGTGATCCCCTGCTGTAATGTCAGTATTATCTTTTGCTTCCTCCGCTGCCCAGGAAATGAGGTATGCTCCGAACACGGTCAGACACAGTCAATTTTTAAAATGAATTTTCGTTCGTGGGAAACCCCTTTAATGTGACTGGCTTCCTCTGCCTGTAGACACGTCGCGCATCTGCCGCCGGGATCAGCTGAATGATTCACTGCACCTGCGCGTAATTCGCACAGGCGCAATATGGCGGTCGGTGAACTTCCTCCGCTTGGAATTCAGGGATACGGTGACATCTGGACAGAACAGGAAACGAACACATTTCAAGGCAATTATATAAATAGATTGCATTAATTTTGCTTGAGAAGAACATAATGATCCTTGAGACAGGAAGTCTCTTAGGATCAAGAAGTGTCTTAAAGGGAAGGTGCCACCAGTTTTCTTGTATTTTGTTTTTTTGTGAAATTAAGCTTAAAATAGTAATTAAAATGTATTAATGCAATGTTTGCACTGTTTGCAAACATTTCTATATGAAAAATATTATATATTTTTCTACAAATATACATATTTACCACTAGGGGGAGCATTTTCCATTTTAGACCTCAAGCAGCTATAGTGAGATTTAGCAGCTCTGCCCCAGGGATATTAGACCACCCAAAAGGGGAGGGAAATGGTGATGTCAGCAGTTACTGCCCCAACAGTAAGAATGAAGAGCAGCATCACAGGGCAGCACCATTTTGTGTGTGACTGCCCTGTGACCTGCTATCACCAGCAGTTACTGCAGCGGAGGAGCAGAACACAGTGGGCTCAGCAGCATCTGGACCCAAGAAGAGTGAAGACATCTGGTGTGCATGGAGCAGCATTAGGAGCTGTCTGGGACTCATCCCTCAAGAAGATAAGAAGGAGCTCCAGCTCTGCAGTGAATAGCCAGGCATTATGGAGGGAGGGGAGAGATACATTGTATGGCTAAGAGTGACTGATGGGAGAGAAAGAGGTATGAAGTATGATGAGTGAGACACATATGGAGTGTGATGGGGAGATACACATTGAGGCTGTGTGCACAAGTTCAGGATTTTTCGCATTTTTTTGCGTTTGTTCGCTATAAAAATGCGATAAAAACAATTTAAAAATGCATACATATGCATCCCATCATTTATAATTCATATTTATAATGCATATAATGCATATAATGCATATAAGCCCCCCCCCCACACCGCACAGAGACCTCCCACGCCGCACAGAGACACCCCCACGCCGCACAGAGACCCCCCCACGCCGCACAGAGAGGAAGAGCGACACAGGGGGAGAGTGCAGTTTACCGGAGATCACTGGGACTGTGTGCAAGTGGGAAGGCGGAGACAGAGCAGAGGGAAGCACACAGGGCAGCGTGTGAGAGCAGAGGATGTCTGCCCAGAACCTGCAGTGCCTGGAGTACAGAGGAGCAGTCAGTGCTTCTGTCCTGCGATAGAGAGTAAGTGGAGCTCAACAAATAGCACTGGACTATAATAAAATGGCAGCTAGTCACACCTACAGCAGTGAGTTGTGCAGCCCACAGAGGCGTGCCCAGCTCACTGCTAATGCTGCTGCAATGTTACAGATAGGGTCCGAGCCGGTCTATTATCTCCTATGTCCATGGGGTGCCGTAATCTGACACTGATAGTGCCCTGCTACTGCTGCAAAACCAAGATGTCAGCCCCCAGTTCCTTCTTTCTACTCATATAACACACGGAATCTGTTTTACATGCATTCAAATCTGGGTTATAACAGCATGTTATGCTACATTACATTGATTAATTAATGATCTACAAACGCGGTACCTTCCCTTTAAGAATTATTACGTATATAAAAAATGATTTTTTAATAAAAGATAAAAATAAAACAATAAGTAAAGGAAAAATTAAAAAGTGCCTCAAACCAAGAGGAGACACAGCAGCAAAGCCATTATGGGCACAACATATAGCAATGAACAAGTCCTTGCGGGCCAGCATGAATCAGAATACTAATTTTAAATAGTATACATCAGTCTTATACATAGGATTCCCAGAACAGATAACCAGCAAGTAGTTATTTTCTAAGAAATGTGACAGGTATGCTCACAGGGAATGGTACTTGTCAGCCTAACACACAAAGTGCCTAGTGTTGAAAGTCTCTATAGTGGATCAGACCAATTGAGTATGGCATATGGTTATTGTTTACCTAACAGACAGGCGTTTCGCCATGCTTCTTCAAGGGCCTTATTTTTCCTTGGTATCAGCACTTCACTTAAATTATCAACATTTTTTTAGATCAGCAGGAGACTACAAAAAGGGTCCTGTCTTCTTTTCTCTCAGCTTCTTGCATATGACCATCTGTGAGTTCTTTGAGATTATTACTCGGTGTTGGTGCTGTGTGGTGGCCATTATTGATCTGATACTCTGAAATTGGGATCATAGAATGTTAAAACTGGAAGGAACCTCCAGGGTCATTGTGTCCAACCCCCTGCTCAATGCAAGAGTCACTAAACCATCTCAGACAGATGTCTGTCCAACCTCTCTTTGAAGACTTACATTGAAGAAGAACTTGCCACCTCTCGAGGCAGCCTATTCCACTCATTGGTCACCCTTACTGTCAAATAGTTTTTGTCTAATATCTAATCCGTAACTTCTCCCTTTCAGTTTCTTTCCATTGCTTCTCGTGTTTCCATGTGCAAATGAGAATAAGAATGATCCCTCTACACTGTGATATCCCATCAGATAGTTGTAGACAGCTGCTAAGTTTCCTCATAGCAAGCTAAACATTCCCAGATCCTTTAACCATTCCTTGTAGGATATACTTTGCAGTCCGCTCACCATCCTGGTAGCTCTTCTCTGAATTTGCTCCAGTTTGTCAATGTCTTTTTTTAAAATGTGGTGCCCCGAACTGGACACAATATTCCAGATGAGGCCTGGCCAAGGAGCAGTAGAGGGGGATAATTACTTCACGTTATCTAGACTCTATGCTTCTCTTAATACATCCTACTACTGTGTTTGCCTTTCTTGCTGCAGCATCACACTGTTGACTCATGTGCAGTCTGTGATATATTAGTATACCCAAGTCTTTTTCACACGTGCTGTTGCTTTGTTCTATTCCTCCCATGCTACAGATGTAATTTTACATTTTCTTGCCCAGATGTAGAATCTTGCATTTCTCCCTGTTAAATATCATTCTATTAGTCGCCACCCATTGTTCAAGCTTATCTAGATCTTTCTGAATCCTTTCTCTGTCTTCTCTAGTGTCAGCTATTCCTCCTACTTTTACATCATCTGCAAATTTGATTAGTTTATCTCAATTCCCTTATCTTGATGATTTCTAAAAATGTTAAATAATACTGGCTCCAGGAACTGGCTCCAGGACAGACCCTTGCGGTACTCCACTTGAAACATTCTTCCAATTGGATGTGCAACCATTTATTACCACTTTTTGAGTACAATCACTGAGCCAGATATGAATCCACCTACGGTAACTGTAGCCTTGAAATCTACTAGATATTTGATAGCACTAATGGAGTTTGTCACATGTCACAACATACAACTAACACAGCAGTCATTGCATCAGGACCACTTTGAAATTTAGGTGGACATAAACAGTCCTAAACCACTTTGCTGCTGATAAAAAGTTACATATTTGAGTGTAAGCATTAATTTGGAGAAAAAAAATTGCTCATAGTTGGAGTAGATTATAGTTTGTGGTTCAAGGTTTGCCTGAGATGCACCAATTTATTTTAAACAAACGTTAAGTTTTTATTAAGGTCTTAAGTAATGTTATTTGTAAAAACAAAGGCAGTAATACAGAGGTAGCTATTCCTTTTGGAATACAGATAGAATTGTTATACTATATAATAATATTATGGAATGGAATAGGAAGTTCATTGAGTGTTTTCTCAAGCATGAGACCATGCATTAGAAACTTGTAGACCTCAGCCCTGTCACACTGGTGGGCGTTTCAGGCAATAAAACAGAAGGGGAATTTTTCACTAAGCACAGAGATCAGCTCCTCCTGACAGAGGAAGGATTCTACTGCAATGACAACATCGAGTGCATCTTCAGCACTGAAGCCCACAAAGTCCACTAAGAGATATAAAGGTGTCAGGAGGAACACCAATATCTACAGGGTCCCCCCGCAGAGGTAAGCTGATTTACAGCATATGTGGGACCTATTATTATAGGTGCAATGAACTTTCATGTTTTTTTTTTATAAAATTATTATTTGATGTGTTATATACACCATGGAGATAGAAAATAAGAAAAATAATATATTTTCAGCAGTCAATTTCATTTCAATTCAACTGAATGTTACCAGCTAATAATGAAGTATTACATTTGTTGAACTGATGGATTCAGCACCTTGGACAGCGGCTAAAATACATGGTGCATTTAATGGGTATTGTGATAAAAAAGAAACTGCATTGATTTGTTTTTGACGTCTATGACTGTTGGTTACACTATGTTGTACAAATCCTATGAGTAAATGATAACAGTATAATAGAATGTAGTAAGTTTATGTACAGATGTAGTAGGGCTGAATTTGTTACTTGACCATCATGATGGTACTCAAAGTTATCTTTACTCAGTAAAGTTACCGATTGTCCTATGGAAGAGTATTGATAACAGAGTTGAACATGAGGTGTGCCATATAGATTTGCTACATTAGCATATTAAAATCACCAATGACTAAATTTATTTACCTCTTGATATCGTGTGCTGTACATTCATGGTAGTGACCAGTCCTTAGCTAGTTAGCGCATAGCACAGAGCAGTGTCACAACCATTATGACAATAAAGTTACCACATTATTTATTCCTTGTGCCGAATAGTGTAAAAAAACTCACAAAGATGTGATTGTTTTCTTTTTTGGGCAATGACACCTACAATTCGTCCTGCAAAAAAACTTACTCTATTGTCTGTAAAAAAAAAAAAAAAAAAAACCCCAAGAAGTTACGTCTCTCAGAATATGTTGACTTACTTTTTAAAAAGTGGTTTTATGCAAAAGTAGTAAAACATATTATAGTATAAAAATTTGGTTTGACATATTTAGAAACGAAACAACTCCGAAATAGAGTAATTTATTTTAGACCACACAGTGAACACACTTAAAAGACTACCCAAAAAATTATGGACATGTATTTTTTTCTATTCCCCCTCCCTTTAAAAATGAATAAAAGTTATTTCATATATATATATATGTACCCCTAAAGTGGTATCATTAAAAAAATCCTTATACTGCTGCATAATTGACAAAATCAAAAGGCTTGACTATACAGTAATGAAAAAATGTTAAGACATAGGTTGACACATTATTATATACTATAATTTTTAGACTATATTTAATGGTTTGTTTTGTCAGTATTTCAGATGAAGATGAAAACGATGAAGGAAAGGAGGACAATAATGATCCAGAAACTATATTCCAAAACATACAAATCCAGAAGGAAATTGTTGCAAATATCCGATGCAGACCGTGGCCAATGAGACAGAAGCTGCGTTCACTAAAGTATGTTTATATGTGGTGACTGATGATGATTTAGTTCTAGTTTTTATAACTGACCCTAATTCTAGTTCTAGTCATTATCTTCTAGGTCTAGTAATTGACACCAGTTGTAGTCATTTAGTTGTTGCTTTAGTAACTGATTTTATTTCCAATCGTTCTGTTTTGGTCTAATTATTAACTCTTCTTATGATGATATACTTACAGTTTTAGTAGCTGTCTCTTGTAACAATCAGTTATGTTGTAGTTCTATTAATTGTCTAGTTCTAGCCAATCAGTTCTAATTCTAGTAAAAAAAAATTTCTGGTCATTTAGTTCAAGTTCAAGTAATTGACTATAGTTATAGTTATACGATGTCAGCCATTAATCAGAAGTTAAATTCTGACTTTTAATTCTAGTTATTTAGTTTTATATCAAGTAATTGATTTTAACTTAGTACTAGAGCTCTAGTATTTGTCTACGTCTAGTCAATTAGTCAAGCAAATAAAATTTAGTTTTAGTTATTGAGTTCTTGGAATGAATTCTGGTTTTAGTAATTCAGTTCTAATTATAGTAATTGACTCCAGTTCTAGTCTTCAAGATATAATGATTGCTTCTAGCTCTAGCTCAGGGGCATGCCATCCATAGCGGCATCCCATGCAGCTATGTGGCCCTCAATCTGTGTAGGGGGGTTGTCAGGGGAACTCACTTTATGTGAAGGGCAGTAAGAGCTCTCATTCTATATAGTGACCCTCATATTATGTGAGGGACCTTATACTGAGGGGACTGTGGGGGCATCATACTGATAGGTCATGATACTGTGTGGGGGCCATAATACTGTGTGTGTGAGGGAGAACCGTGGGGATATCTTACTATGGGGGCACATTAGGAGCATCATGCTATGGGGCAATTATACTATGTTAGTGGCATTGTGGGGATATCATACTTTTCTGGAGGCACTGTGGAGTCATCATACTGTACATGTGGGGTGAAACTGTGTGTGATTCACTGTGGAGATAGCATACTCAGTATATGTGTGGATAGGGACATTTTGGAAGAATCAGACTCTATAATGGCCATAAAACAGATAACGCTGTTGAGAAGGGGCTTCAATGGAGACATATTTACTGTGTGTGTGCCACCAGACATGACCTTCTACTAGTTTCTAAAAGTTGGTGGCTATGATTCTGCAAAATATATAAACTGTATATTGTAGACAAGCAGTTGGTAGAATTCTTGATGGGAGGTATGTATTGCCTAGGTGGCAAGTCTCAGGAATATGAAACCTGCTAGGCAGGCTCCAGTTCTAATAGATGCTTAGAGGGTTAATTGGACCAGTATGAGTCCAGGGTGGGCAGGACTAATCATTCCCACCCTCCAATCCAGGATGTACAGCTGGTTTATCAGGGCAGCTGAGCTGTGCATAAGTAGCTGGGAGTAGAGGTGAAAAGATATGTTCCTCCGTTTCTGTAAGAAGTTGTTGGAGCAGGACAAGAAACTGTGTGCCCGTGTGAATGCTGACAACTGCCTAAAAGTTAAATCTTTACAATTGGTGTTTGGAGTGTGGGCAGAAATCCTAGAGAACACATGAGATTGCTGTGCAGAAATTGTACGTCCTGGGTGAAAGCAGCTGCAGCAGTTCCAAGCACAGCTGGAGAAAATGGAGGATCTTGTCAAGCAGCTGGTCCAGGCTAATGTTCAGCTAATATCCAGAAGCAATCGCAACAGCAGCAGACATAGCACAGTCCCATGTGAGAAAGACAGTAAGAGGGGCATTCCAGTAAATAACTCTGCATGATGATGTGGAGACTTTCCTGATGATTTTCAAGAGGTTAGCAGACCAAGAGAAACTGCCTCCAGAACAGTGGGCAGAGTTTATTGCACCATATCTGACTTGGGAACATCAGAAGGCATACTTTGACCTGTCTTTTCAGTATGCCAAGGAGTACTGCAAACTCATGATCTTAGTCCATCTTGTCGAAATCCCTGCAGTCAGGGCACAATGTATGCACCACCTGGACTACTGCAGGGACAAACCTCCCCAGTCTCAGATGTTTGACCTCCTGCACCTGGCACAAAAATGTCTGCAGCCTGAGAATTCTTCACCAGCACAGATGGTGGAGAGAGTGGTAATGGACTGGTTCATACACTTGCTCCCAATGCCGGTTCAATGCTTGATTTAACAGGGAGAGCTTCCAAACGCTGATGACCTGGTGAGCCTGGTGGAGAAATATCATGTTGTCGAGGGTTCTTTGGGAAGACAAGAGGCTTTAATATCATCTTACTGTGGCTCCCAAAGAGAGACTGATGTCTAAAATAAGGGAGCCCAGATCACTTCTGGGGACACTCAGCAACTAAGGAGGGGTCAGAGCCAGGTTCAAGGGGTATGTCTTGAGACTTTGTCTGCTGGAGGTGTAATGCCACTGGTCATATAGCCATTGGTTGCCTCATAACCTGGGAGCCAATGGACTGCAGCCTAGGCCACCACCTCTCCTACTTGCCTGCAGTGCTATTCCTCATTCTAGCAATGGGCCTTAGGTATGCCAGGTGACTGTGAATGGTATCCAAGTGACTCAACTTGTAAACTCTGACAGTTTAATGAACCTGGTAGGGGCAATACTTCTACATGTCCCAGGTCCTGGGAAGGTGGTAAGCATCAGGTATGTTCATAGAGACACCAAGAACTTCCCTGTTGCCTCAGTTGACACTGGCACAGACTGTGGTTCCATGTCCTACAATGTGAGGATGGTAAAAAATGTGTCACATCAAATAATTGTTTTAGGATTTGTGGGGGAAAGCTGTACAGTCTGATAGCTCGACTGACAAACACATCACAGCTGTAAAAACCTTGTCACATGCCATGGCTGACAAGCTTCTATTTTCTGTGTGGGTTGGCATGAAGGAGTGGAAGAATCCCCTAAAGTCAATTTCCCTGAGTTGCAGGTGTCCAGGGAAAACTTTGGAACCACCCAACTCAGGGATTTTGGTCTTAAAAGTACTCAGGAAAAAGTAAAGGTAGTAAATGTTTTTCCCCCAGAACCAGGAGCCGATAATGGTGTTCTGTATCCAGCTAGGCAGAATAGTTATTTGTGTCGAGGGATCAAATTGAGGGGCCAGGAAAAAAGAGTGCCTCCTGAAGGCACAAGGAGTAAGTAAAGTCAGTTGGCTCAAGTTAGACAATTACAGCATGGGAATGAAGTTGTGATGATTCCCACAGTCTTTGCCAAGTTGCAGAGACCCTATGAAGTGATTGCAGAAAGTACCCAGCTTTGGGCAGAACGGGAGGGTATGTGTCAGGAGTCGAGTTCCCGCCGCTGCACAGGGGGAATCTCGAACCATGTCTGCTGCGGTCTCCCATCCTGCATCGGCCACAGTGGAGCGTGCTCAGCGGAGACGTCGGTCCCAGCGTCTCACTGAATCTGATACAGTGTGAAGGGTTACTGCTGCCTCTCCAGGCTTTACTATGGTGCCCTGCACTGGTCTGCGGCAAGCAGGCTTGTCTAAGACTAAGTCCTGCTTTGCACACACTGAGCATGCCCAGGGCAAGATCTCTCAGTGGAGATCTAGGGTCACATGCTCAGGTACTGCAGCAACTTCCATTGGTCCTTCTTGGAAGGTCCTGTAGGTGCTACAACTATAAAAGGTTCTCATGACCGCACGGCCATGAGCTAGTATCAAATATGTACGAGCTCAGCGCCAGTGTGGTCGTGTGTGTGGTCAGGGACCCGGCTGAAATAAGCTCCTAGAATGCTGGCACCTCCGGCGAGGAGTTTCTCATGAGTGAATTCAGGGCTGGCTAATAGCCATTAGAATTTCGGCTCCACCGGAGAGGAGCAGCGTGTTTGGTTGGGACTGCATGACCACTGTCGGCTCTACTCAGTAGCTGTATTCCCTGTAAGCTAAACAGGGCACAGCATTCTCTTTACTACGGGCTCTGTAAAGTAACAGAGTTCGTTTATTCTAATTTACTTCACCGCCTTACTTAGCAGCAGGTTTTTTCCTGCACCGTGGATCCCGGGTTGCGAACGCACCTATTTCATTAATAAATATATTCTGTGCATTCCACTAACCCTAACCGTATGTACAGAAGCTAATAACTGTCATGGCTCGGTTTGGGGATTCGATATGTTGACTTGTTGCTTCATGGTCTGTTCTTCTGTCTGTTCAGATATTGCTCTTTTCTTTCCTGTCCAAATGCTGATTGTTCCTATTGTCTTTATTATTCCTTCTTGATTTGCTCCTCTCCTGAGCATGCCGATACCCCATATGTGGGGAAATCTACTGCTTGGGCACACGGCAGGGCTCGGAAGGAAAGGAGCTCCATTTCACTTTTAGAATGTAAAATTTGCTGGCATAATTAGCGGATTCCAAGTCATGTTTGGAGAGCCCTTGATGTGCCTAAAAAGTGGAAACTCCCCACAAGTGACACCAATTTGGAAACTAGACCCTTTAGGGAACTTACTTAGATGTGTATTGAGCACCTTGAACCCACAAGTGCTTCACAGAAGTTTATAACGTAGAGCCGTGGAAATAAAAAAATCCCATTTTTCCCAAATAAATCTTTTTTAGCTTCATATTTTGCATTTTCATAAGGATAACAGGAGAAATTGCTCCATATAATTGGTTGTGCAACTTCTCCTGAGTATGTCGATACCCCATATGTGGGAGAATACAACTGTTTGGGCACACGGCAGGGCTTGGATGGGAAGGAACACATTTGACTTTTTGAATGCAAAATTTGATGGAATAATTAGCGGACGCCATGTCCTGTTCTGAGAGCCCCTGATGTGCCTAAACAGTGGAAACACCCTAAAATGACACCATTTTGGAAAATAGACCCCTTATCTACATGTGTATTGAGCACCTTGATCTCCCAGGTGTTTCACAGAAGTTTATAATGTTAAGCCGTGAAAATAAAAAAAAAATCACATTTTTCCCACAAAAATCTTTTTTAGCTACAAATTTTGTGCAAAAGGAGAAAATGGATGCCAAAGATTGTTGTGCAATTTTTCCTGAGTTCACTGATATCCCATATGTGGTTGAAAACTACATTTGAGGCACAGTGAAAAGCAAAGGGATATAGCACCATATTACAGTGCGGATGTTGCTGCACTTGTTTGAGGGTGCCATGTTACATTGGCAGAGCCCCTAATGTACCAGAACATCATAACCTCCCCATAAGTGACTCCATTTTACCAATTAAACCTCTCAATTAATTAATCTAGGAGTGCAGAGATTATATTGACACCACAGGTATGTCAAAGATTTTCATACTATTGGGTAGTGAAGAAAAAGTAATTTACATTTTTACCACCAAGATTGTGTGTTAGCCCCAAATTTGTCCCACAATTTCTGCTGAATGTAGAAATACCCCATATGTGGCTGTACAGTACTACTTTGCCATACGGAGTGACTCGGGAGGGCGGAGCGCTATTTGCCTCCTGGAGCACACATTTTCCTATACTAGTTTGCGGATTCCATATAAAGAGCCCCTAAGTGCTAGAAAAGCAGAATCCCCCATCAAGTGACCACAAAAAAAAACCTTTGGGAATTTATCTACAGATGTGGTGACGATTTTGACTCCATGGGTGTTTTCCAGAAACAGGCAGCAGTGGATGTGAAAATTGCAAACTGCCCTTGTAGTGACCAGTACGTTGTAGTGACCAGTACATTATGCCCAGCTCCTGCTTCTGAAGACACGCACCTGTAAATTAGGTGGGCTCTCTTCAGTACAGAAATGCCAAACGTGGACGGTAAATGTGGTTTATGCACACTGGGGCTCAGAAGGGAGGGGGCATTTGGATTTGGGAGCAGAGAATTTGCTGATTTTCTTTTGGCGGGTGAGGAGCCATTTAGCTTTTCCAGAGCCTTTGCGCTACCAGTAACGTGGAAACCCTTATATTTCTGTTAACAGATGACAGATTTGAGTGGGGACGTGCTTTTTTTTGTGGATTGATATTCACTATAATGAAGCAGCAGAGTTACTCTGGACTCCGTCTGACTTCTGTTCAGCGGTGTTCTTCTTTTCAGAAGCGCACAAAGCTGTGGCCGACGACACCTTTATGCAATCCTAAAAAGACTGTCACTGGTGGATCACAGGTTAGGCCGGTTTCACACGTCAGTGGCTTCGGTACGTGAGGTGACAGTTTCCTCACATACCGGAGCCACTGACACATGTAGACACAGTGAAATCAATGCATCTGTGCAGATGTCATTGATTTTTTGCGGACCGTGTTTCCGTGTGCCAAACACGGTGACATGTCAGTGTTCGTGGGAGCGCATGGATTACACAGACCCATTAAAGTCAATGGGTCCGTGTAAAACACGGACCGCACACGGACGTTGTCCGTGTGCAGTCCGTGTGCTATGCAGGAGACAGCGCTACTGTAAGCGCTGTCCCCCCCACTGGTGCTGAAGCCACGATTCATATCTTCCCTGTAGCAGCATTTGCTGTAGAGAAGATATGAATAATCGTGTTTAAAATAAATGTCCATGTCCCAACCCCCTCCCACCCCCTGTGCGCCCCCCTCCACCCCCCCGCTGTTATTAAAATACTCACCCGGCTCCCTCGCTGGCTGGCGCTGCTTTCTGTCCTGGCCGCACCTTCTACTGTATGAGCGGTCACGTGGGGCCGTCCATTACAATCATGAATATGCGGCTCCACCACCCATAGGGGTGGAGCCGCATATTCATTACTGTAAATGAGCGGCCCCACTTGACCGCTCATACAGTAGAAGGTGTGGCCAGGACAGGAACCAGCGCCAGCCAGCGAGGGAGCCGGGTGAGAGTTTTAATAACAGCGGGCGGGCGCACAGAGGGTGGGAGGGGGGTGGGGTCATGGATCTTTATTTTAAACACGATTATTCATATCTTCTCTACAGCAAATGCTGCTGCAGGGAAGATATGAATCGCGGCTTCAGCACCAGATGCAGGGGACAGCGCTAAACTTTAACGCTGTCTCCTGCACGGTGCGTGTGGTACCCAGTGGGCACACGGGCGGCACACGTGTGCCGCACGTGTGCCACAGAAACGCACCGGCACACGGACACGGATAATTCCTGTACCAATTTTTCCGGTACCGGAATTATCTGGACGTGTGAGACTGCCCTTAGACGGCATCCACAGTGCCTCCATCTGCTCATTATAAGGAATTTTCTGCCGAGATTCTATCTGAATCACCTATTTCAGAAATTTACACGGAAACCCCGGTAAAAGCACTCAGCATAGAGCGCAGGATAAAATCCACATCATGTGAAGAATTGGTTTTATTTATTTTTTACGCCATCATGTGTGGAATAAGTGAGTAGGCGACTTCATTCTTCTGGTCAATGCGATTACAGCGATTCGAGATTTATATCAGGTTTATATGTTTGGCTGCTGTCACAAACTAATAGACTATTTTTTATTGCAAAAACTAGTTTTTGGCATCACCATATTTTGAGAGGTATAATTTTTTATCGGCTGACAGAGTCATGTGCGGGCTTTTTTTTGAGGGATGAGCTGATGGTTTTATTAGTACCATTTTTGGACACATGACATTTTTTGATCGCTTTCTATTCTGACTTTTGGGAGACAGAATGAACAAAAACCAGCAATTGAGGCATTGCTCTTTGCTTTGCGTTTTATACCGTTGTATGTATGGTAAAATTGGTAAGGCAGCTTTATTCTTCAGGTCAGTACGATTACAACGATACCTCATGTTATCTTTTTTTATGTTTTGGTGCTTTTACACAATAAAAACTATTTTGTAGAAAAAAATTTTTTTTTGCATCGCTTTTTTCTGAGAGCTTTACATTTTTTACTTTTCTGCTGATGGGGCTGTATCATGGCTTGTTTTTTGCGGGACAAGATGACGTTTTCAGCTGTACCATTTTAATTTACATCTTTCTTTTGGATAGCATTTTATTGTACTTTTTGTTTGGTGGTATGATGATAAAGCATTGTTTTTTGCCTCATTTTTCTACGGTGTTCACTGAAGGTGTTAACTAGAGGGACAGTTTTATAGAGCGGGTTATTACAGACGCACAGATACCAAATATGTGTGCTTTTATTGTTTTATTTATTTACATAAATAAATGTATTTATTGGAGAAATATTTCTTTCTTTTTTTCTTTATTTAGAGAGATTAAAAAAAATATTTTTACACTTTTAAATATTTTTTTTACTTTTTTACATAATTCCAGGATGGGATATCACTGTATAGTGTCAGATCGCTGATCTGATACTTTGCACTGCAAATTATCACATCAGGATCTGACAGGCAGGGAAGGAGGTGTCTCACATCTTGCTTTCAGCAGGTGCTCACAAATCACCTTCCCTGCAGGACCCGGAAGGACCCCGCGGCCATCTTTGGGCCAGGGGTTCTCCGTGGAAACCATCAGGGCAATGCGATCGCATTGCTTTGTCCTGATGGAAGAACGCAGGGAATCAGGGGTTAATCCCTTTCTGACCTCGGACAGGATAGTACGTCCGAGGTCAGAAGCCCCACTTTGATGCGGGCTCCGGCGGTGAACCCACATCAAAGCCGGGACATGTCAGCTGTTTTGAACAGCTGACATGTGCCCGTAATAGGCGCGGGCAGAATCGCGATCTGCCCACGCCTATTAACTAGTTAAATGCCGCTGTCAAACGCAGACAGTGGCATTTAACTACCGCATCTGGCCGGGCGGCCGGAAATGAAGGCATCGTCGACCCCCGTCACATGATCGGAGGTCGGCGATGCTTCAGAATTGTAACCATAGAGGTCCTTGAGACCTCTATGGTTACTGATCCCCGGCAGCTGTGAGTGCCACCCTATGGTCGGCGCTCACAGCACACCTGATTTTCTGCTACATAGCAGCGAACAGCAGATCGCTGCTATGTAGCAGAGCCGATCGTGCTGTGCCTGCTTCTAGCCTCCCATGGAGGCTATTGAAGCATTGCAAAAGTTAAAAAAAAGTTAAAAAAAATGTGAAAAAAATAAAAAAAATATAAAAGTTTAAATCACTCCCCTTTCGCCCCAATCAAAATAAATCAATAAAAAAAAATCAAATCTACACATATTTGGTATCGCCGCGTTCAGAATCGCCCGATCTATCAATTAAAGGAAAGCATTAACCTGATCGCTAAACAGCGTAATGAGAAAAAAATTCGAAACGCCAGAATTAGGGTTTTTTTTTTAGCAAAGTTTGGAATTTTTTTTCACCACTTAGGTAAAAAATAACCTTGTCATGTTAGGTGTCTATGAACTCGTACTGACCTGTAGAATCATAATGTCAGGTCAGTTTTAGCATTTAGTGAACCTAGCAAAAAAGCCAAACAAAAAACAAGTGTGGGACTGCACTTTTTTTGCAATTTCACCTCACTTGGAATTTTTTTCCTGTTTTCTAGTACATGACATGCTAAAACCAATGAAGTCATTCAAAAGTACAACTCGTCCAGCAAAAAATAAGCCCTAATATGGCCAAATTGACGGAAAAATAAAAAAGTTATGGCTCTGGGAAGGAGGGGAGTGAAAAACGAACATGGAAAAACGAAAAATCCCAAGGTCATGAAGGGGTTAAATACCTGCGATCGGTGTTAGCACTGATTATGGGCTTTGCTGCGGGGTGTCAGCCATCACACAGAGTTGACACCCACATGCGATTGCCGCGGCGTTCAGTGTGAGGCTGCACGTTTGCCGCGCCGAACCTATACTGCTCCCTTAAAACAGTATATGTACAGCGCATGTTGGGAAGGGGTTATACATAACCTTTATTTGTCTTTGTTAGAAAACAAGCTTCTACTCAATATTGGATTTAAACACATAGATATTAAAAAGTAGTATGAGCCTTACTAGGTTACAATTTTCCTTGCTCTACTTCTTTCTCCTATAGTCAGCTCCCTCTGCACTAGTGCACGCTGGGTCACAGGCAAACCTGGTATGCATCTCTAATATAATCACTGTGGCTTTTTAATGCTGTTTAGTATTTAGAGTGCACATTGCTGTCATGTTCTTTCCAGGAGCCACACTTTCCACTTGGCTCTGCACCAGGTGTTTGATTATCTTCTCATCTGTTCTTGACTGCTATCGAGCAAGCAGATTCTACTACTAGCTCTGTCCTGCAATTCCCAGTGCTGTCCACATCCTAAACTCAGATATCAAGATACCTAATAACTAACTTGCGTAGTGCAGCAGGATTGGACAGCAGACAGACAAGCAGTGACCCAGGAATGTTCAAAACAAAGTCTCTTTTAATGGTCAGCATACTCACAAAGAGAAAGCAAATAGTATCATCCAGATTGCAGCCAGGAAACAAGATAGTCTGTAACCAGGACTGGTTGCCGTGGGTGACTGCACCGCCGTGTACGCTGAGGTGTGCCGGTTCTTTTGGCTCCACTTGGCTCCGTGTTGCTTCACGCAGCTTGAGCTCTGCAGAGCCTCCTGCTCTGTAGAGCCTCCTGCTCTGCATGCTTGCAAACCAAACTGACACACCCAACCCTCTGCCCCACTACCATCCTGTAGTCCGCTTCAAAAATAAAAACCCATGATAGGTTTTCTTAAATCTGCCTTGGACAAATAGATTGCCCAAGACCAACACTTACTTTTATTTTGCATTGCCTCAATACGATTCTATACGCTCCTGGTGGACACATAGCGACCCTCACGTATAACACCGGTCACTGTCTCACACTTGTCTGAGGTATTCCTAGTGCTGTCCACATCCTCAGCTCTGCTATCAAGGTGCTTGACAACTAACTTGTATCCGATATTCCTGGTGCTGTCCGCACCCTCAACTCTTCTAAAGTACCTGATAGTCTTTCTGCTATTCTTACTGCTGTCTGTAGTCTCAAGTCTGTTGAATTAAAGTGACAGGATACCTACACATCTCTGCTGTTCCTGTGCTGTCTGCACATTTGCTGCATCTAATTCTTCCAACTCAGCTTTTTCACCTGACATCCCTGCATATCCAGTTCTATTGGTCCTTGCTGTTCCAAGTAAAGTTCGAGAAGCTGAGCTCTGCTGCATCATCACCTATGGTTCATGTTGCTCATAACACCTTCTTATATTGGATTTTATAGATTTATATCCATACATAAGAAGAGAGAAAGGAACGCACTCACCAATCTTGTAAAATCCAATCCTTTATTCAGCGCATGGACAGACTTAGCAGGGAGGGGTGTGGAGGATGACGGACGATGGCATGCTCTTCCTTACAGCCAATTTTTAAGGGTCAAAAGGGTGAATAATAGTGAAGGGGGTTTTATATGTCAATCACAAGAATTGTACGCTAGATTTGCCCAAAGCGGCTACCCCCACCCTGTCTTGGATAAGGCACTAGGTAAGGCTAAACTGAATGGAGCGCCCCCAAACACAGGGCCACGCGTTTCGGTACCGGGCCTCTCTGGTTCGGTTCTGAGGCTGTCACGGTGGCTAGACCCAGTCTGCGACCCTGCTAAGGGGCGTCCAATGAAAGTAGTATTGCAGTCTGTCAGGGGTTCGTTACGCCACCTGTGGTGTTCGGTCAGGGTGACCGACGCTGCTATGGGGTCCACTGGGGTGATGGAATGGCAGCTGGATGGTATATCTTCCCACAGATGAAGTATGTCCCCAGGGCTTCCCAGTGGTGTAGGTGGCGATGGTGTGAGGTGCAGTCAATAATGAGGACACACGATTGCAGTCTCTTTACCTCTTTACTGAAGGCTTCAGGATCCTCTATCCAGAGTACGTTTAACAGGGCTATCAGAGACCGGCCGGTCCGATGGGCACATCCAGAGTTTCCTTCACAGATGGAAATCGTTGCCTGCCACTAGCGTCTGTGTGTTGTAGTCCTATCCTGCTGAGCATTCGGAATAGTCCTCACAACTGCTGTTCTTGTTCGTTCGTTCTCTACAGCTCTCTCTCGTTCTTTGGTTCCAGATGTTACTAGTTTCTAACGTCCCCCAGGTATGTTATGGCTAGGACGCCACCGGTATGACGGGAAGGCTTGAAGGTCTTCCGGGACCCTAGAGACGCCCCTCTCCCAATGTTGCCCCCTATGTCTTCGTAGGTGTAGAAGGTAGACAGCCAACCTATGACTGACTGTCCAGCGGAATTTGAAGTAAGGCCTGAAGTCAGTTACTCCTACGGTGTTCCGGCCACCGACTACGTGCCTCAGTAAGATGTTGCCTTTCTCTCTCTCGGCACAACTCTTACTGGCTCTCCTTTGTGCTTGATCTCGTTTACACGGTTCCATAATATCCTTCCCTTTGTGTCTCTTTCTTAGGATACCGCCGCAGGGTGTGCAGGCGCGGTTCCGTCACGTTCTGTTCTGTTCACTAGGCACCTGCCAGGTTCCCACGCCTGACAGGGGCCCCCCTGTGCCTTATCCCTGCAACACCCCCTGCCACGGGATGTTGCCTGGTTCCAACCCAGTCAGCTTCTGACTAACTTCCTCCCCAGCCCCTAGCTTTACCAGTGAGGAGTGGCCCAATAAATAAAGCCTTTTTCTCCCCCTAGTGGCCGGAGTGTGAAGTGTAATGTGTTCTGGTGATACCTGGTCAGGAGAACTCCTTAGTGCCATCAGACGTACCGCTGCTCCCCTTAGCGGCAGAGCGCCATACTGCAACGACCAGGTCTCTGGGGCGCTGCATGAACACTGGAGACCCCCCGAGATATATGGTAGGGAACAGACAGACGACAATAAAAGATGACAAGAAATTTGTGTTTAGCTCAAGTATGGCCCCATGGATGTCCAAATTAAATCAGCGATAAGGAAAAATTGGTACATTCTGGGGGGGGATGCAGACTTAAAAGAGATGGTAGACAAAGGTCCGCTTTTTTCCTGCAGACGTGGTAAGAACATTAAAGATTTTTTGGTGCGGAATCGCTTTGAAACTCAAAGGGACAGTTGGCTGGAAGCGGGTGTCCCTAAGGGCAATTTTAAATGTGGCAAATGTAGTTTTTGCCCATTACACCTTACAGGAGACAGAATATGGGTGGGTCCCTTTAATCATCAAGTTCGAGATTTTATCTCATGTCGGACCACATATGTTGTGTATATAATCTTTTGCCCATGTGGGCTTTTCTACATTGGTAAGACAATAAGCCCCTTATTTATAAGAATTAGAGAGCATCTAAATTCCATACGTACCGGAAAGGGGGTTCCCCGTTTGATCTCTCATGTAAGGCAGGCACACGCAGGTGACATAAACATATTACGCTTTGCGGGTCTAGAACGGGTGGATACACCGCGCCATGGAGGAGATTGGCATCGGTTTCTCTTGAGAAGAGAAGCCAGGTGGATATTACGTACAAATGCCACTGGACCCGCGGGACTTAACGATAAAATCGATATGGCGGAATTTCTGTGAAGTGACTTTTTCCGACAGCTTTTTGGTGCTCTTGTGATATGTCTTTTGTGCTATTGTTTTTATTTTCCATTTTAAGTCACATGTACACTGTTTCGTTAGGCAGAGTTTATGGCCAGGATGCGGGTTGTGTGGGAGTTTACCTTGAACCTGCACAGGTGAAAAGGGACCTCCCCACTTCCTGCCTCCATCAGGACCCGTAGAAGCGCTTGTCTGCGCGAAACGGCGTCGTCCGTCATCCTCCACACCCCTCCCTGCTAAGTCTGTCCATGCGCTGAATAAAGGATTGGATTTTACAAGATTGGTGAGTGCGTTCCTTTCTCTCTTCTTATGTATGGATATTTATCGTCTTGCAACTTTGGATACTGCACCACTGATCAGTCAGCAGGGACCAGCAGCATTGTTTGGCTATTTGATTTGGCATTCTGAGTAAGTGCAGCTGTGCAGACGTGATTTTTTCTCTCTTTTTGTGTGGTTTTATAGATTTCTATTTGGTCTTCCATTTTAATGAGAAACTCAAAGGCCAGATGTCACTGTGGTTTTTGAAATTGCCGATATGGTGCATAGTGCCCCAGTAAGCAATTTTGTAGGGAAACAGCTGTTTCATCCAGTAAACCAAGTGGTCATAACAATTGCCCATATAGTTTTGCCGCTTTGTGGGTTACACAGCTTTCTCCCACAAAAATCATAATTGTTTAATAGCCATTTTGAAAACCCCAGCTCTACATGGCTGCTGACATTTTTGGCCACTTTGTAGCCTGATCACAACAGCAATATGAATGCCACATTTGGCCTTACCCCAAAAGTTACATTTTTATAGGTGCACACGCCACACTAAATTGCAGTCAAAATGTGAGAATCTCAGGTGGAAAAAAAATAGTTACTAACAGGATTCAGTGAAATTAATTCTAGTTATTCAGTTCCAGTTCTAGTCATTGACTCTAGTTTCCATATATGAGTAAAAACCTGTTTTCAATCTAAGAAACAGAAATATTACTTTCTTTCACTTAACAAGCTTTTTAGATCAAACTACAAATACTGTATTGAGTTAGAGGAAACTTTTAGAACAGCCAAAAAATTTTCTGTTTGCAGTACAAGTTAAAGGGAACCCGTCACGTCGGATAGCTCAGCTACAGTCATTGCTTCCAGCACTGTTAGTGATCACTACAAGTATACCCATCATTGTGACTAACAGCTAGCTCTTCACTGAGTGCTGAGCCTGGATTACAGCTGCCGCTCACAGTGCAGTGAGCAGTGACTGTTTCCGTGCCGACACACCTGTAGCACTGAAAACCAGCAGCTCAAGGAGGAATAAAGATCATTTTCTTCCAGGAGCTGCGCTTTCAGTATCGAGGCCAAGTACCTTCCTAGCGTTATTAATCTAAAGATTAACCCTAAGTCTGCGTGTTAATAGCATTATCCGACTTGGCAGGTTCCCTTTCATAGGAACTAATAATGAATTGTGATTGTTGATTGTCTAACAGGCAGGCTAAAGAGATTGTGTTGAAGTATGAAGGACGACTTACCAGAACACGGGGTTATCAAGCAGCTGGAGCAGAGGTAAGGCAATTATACATTTAAGTCACTCTCAGTGGACCTTCATATATGGTGGAGGATTCACTGCCAACATCTGTGATGATAGCTAGAGGTTACAGTCTTGTTTTCTGACAATTGTCCGTCATTTGTTTTAGAGGTATACATGATATACAGTTGTGCTCAAAAGTTTCCATACCGAGGCAGAATTTTTGCTTTCTTGGCTTTTTTTCAGAAAATATGAATGATAACACCAAAACTTTTTCTCCACTCATGGTTAGTGGTTGGATGAAGCCATTTATTGTCAAACTACTGTTTTTTCTCTTTTTAAATCATAATGGCAACCCAAAGCATCCAATTGACCATGATCAAAAGTTCACATACCCCATTTCTTAATACCATGTATTGCCCCCTCTAACATCAATGACAGATTGAAGTCTTTCGTGGTAGTTTTGAATGAGGTTCTTTATTTTCTCATTTGATAAAGCTGCCTACTCTTCTTGGCAAAAAGCCTCCAGTTCCTTTAAATTAATGGACTGTCTAGCATGAACTGCGTGCTTGAGATCTCCCCAGCGTGGCTCAATGATATTGAGGTCAGGAGACTGAGATGGCCACTTCAGAAACTTCACTTTGTTCTGCTGTAACCAATGACAGGTCGATCTGGCTTTGTGTTTTGGATCGTTGTCATTTTGGAATGTCCAAGTATGTCCCATGCACAGCTTCTATACTGATGAGTGCAAATTTGCCTCTAGTATTTGCTGATAACATGCTGCATTCATCTATCTTTCAACGTTGACCACATTTCCTGTGCCTTTGTAGCTCACACATCTCCAAAACATCAGTGATCCACCTCCATGCATTACAATAGGAATGGTGTTCCTTTCATCATAATAATAATATAATAATAATAATAATTTTATTTATATAGCGCCAACATATTCCGCAGCGCTTTACAAATTATAGAGGGGACTTGTATAGACAATAAACATTACAGCATAACAGAAATACAGTTCAAAACAGATACCAGGAGGAGTGAGGGCCCTGCTCGCAAGCTTACAAACTATGGGGAAAAGGGGAGACACGAGAGGTGGATGGTAACAATTGCTTTAGTTATTCGGACCAGCTATAGTGTAAGGCTCAGGTGTTCATGTAAAGCTGCATGAACCAGTTACCTGCCTAAGTATGTAGCAGTACAGACACAGAGGGCTAATACTGCATAAAGTGTATGAGAACATGATGCGAGGAACCTTTTTTTTTTTTTTTTTATTATAAATAGGCCACACAGGGATAGTTAGGTTAATGCATTGAGGCGGTAGGCCAGTCTGAACAAATGAGTTTTTAGGGCACGCTTAAAACTGTGGGGATTGGGGATTAATCGTATTAACCTAGGTAGTGCATTCCAAAGAATCGGCGCAGCACGTGTAAAGTCTTGGAGACGGGAGTGGGAGGTTCTGATTATTGAGGATGCTAACCTGAGGTCATTAGCGGAGCGGAGGGCACGGGTAGGGTGGTAGACTGATACCAGGGAGGAGATGTAGGGTGGTGCTAAGCCATGGAGTGCTTTGTGGATGAGGGTAGTAGTTTTGTACTGGATTCTGGAGTGGATGGGTAGCCAGTGTAATGACTGGCACAGGGTAGAGGCATCGGTGTAACGGTTGGTGAGGAATATGATCCTGGCAGCAGCATTCAGGACAGATTGGAGTGGGGAGAGTTTGGTAAGAGGGAGGCCGATTAGTAGAGAGTTACAATAGTCCAGACGAGAATGAATGAGTGAAACAGTCAGAGTTTTTGCAGAGTCGAAATTAAGAAAAGGGCGAATTCTAGAAATGTTTTTGAGATGCAGGTAAGAAGAGCGAGCCAGTGATCGGATGTGGGGGGTGAATGAAAGGTCAGAATCAAGGATGACCCCAAGGCAGCGGGCATGTTGCTTTGGAGTAATGGTGGAACCGCACACGGAGATGGCAATGTCAGGCAAAGGTAGGTTAGTAGAGGGAGAGAACACGAGGAGTTCAGTTTTTGACAGGTTTAGTTTCAGATAGAGGGAGGACATGATGTTAGAGACAGCGGTAAGACAATCACTGGTGTTTTCTAAAAAGGTCGGTGTGATATCAGGAGCAGAAGTGTATAATTGGGTGTCGTCAGCATAGAGATGGTACTGGAAACCAAATCTACTGATTGTTTGTCCAATAGGGGCAGTATACAACGAGAAGAGTAGGGGGCCTAGGACTGATCCTTGAGGAACCCCAACAGTAAGGGGAAGGTGAGAGGAGGAGGAACCAGCAAAACATACAGTGAAGGATCGGTCAGAGAGATAGGAGGAGAACCAGGAGAGAACGGTGTCCTTGAGGCCGATGGAGCGGAGCATAGTGAGGAGGAGCTGATGATCCACAGTGTCAAATGCTGCAGAGAGATCCAAGAGAATTAGCATGGAGTAGTGACCATTAGATTTAGCTGTTAGTAGGTCATTAGAGACTTTAATGAGGGCAGTTTCAGTAGAGTGTAAAGAGCGGAAGCCAGATTGAAGAGGGTCGAGAAGAGAGTTATCTGAGAGATAGCGGGTAAGACGGGAGTGGACCAGGCGTTCGAGGAGTTTAGAGATGAAGGGAAGATTAGAGACAGGTCTATAATTAGCGGCACAGTTTTGATCGAGGGATGGTTTTTTAAGTAATGGATGTATGATGGCATGCTTAAATGAGGAGGGAAAAATACCGGAAGTGAGGGAAAGGTTGAATATTTTTGTTAGGTGAGAGGTGATAGCCGGGGAAAGGGACTGGAGGAGATGTGATGGAATGGGGTCACTGGTGCAAGTGGTCGGGCGAGAAGATGCAAGGAGCTTGCTTACTTCTTCTTCTGTAACTGCTTCAAAGTCAGAGAGTGAACTAGATGCAGTGGGGGAGGGAGGACAGTGCATGGTATGAAGAGATTGGGAGATGATTTCCTGTCGAATGTGGTCAATTTTTTCTTTGAAGTAATTGGCCAGATCGTCAGCACGGAGATCCGTGGTTGGGGCCTGCTCTCTTGGGTTGAGTAGGGACTGGAACGTGTCAAAGAGACGTTTAGGGTTATTGGACAGGGAGGTGATGAGGGTGTTGAAGTAGGTTTGTTTGGAGAGGTGAAGGGCAGAATTGTATGTCTTTAGCATGAACTTATAATGGATGAAATCTTCGGGTAGATTATATTTTCTCCACAGACGTTCTGCGCACCTGGAGCACCGCTGCAGGAAACGTGTTTGCAGCGTGTGCCACGGTTGTTGCCGTCATCATAGACCTTGTTGACCTCTCTCCAAATGTAACGTTTATGGTTGTGGCCAAGAACTTCAATTTTGGTCTCATCACTCCAAATTACCTTGTTCCAAAAGTTTTGAGGCTTGTCTCTATGCTGTTTTGCGTATTGTAGGTGAGATACTTTTTGGTATTTGTGCAGTAATGGCTTTCTTCTGGCGACTCAAACATGCAGCCCATTTTTCTTCAAGTGCCATCTTGAAACAGTCACACCGCTAGTTTTCAGAGAGTCTTGTATTTCAGCTGATGTTATTTGTGGGTTTTTCTTTGCATCCCGAGCAATTTTCCTGGCAGTTGTGGACGACATTTTTGTTGGTCTACCTGAGCGTGGTTTTGTTTTTACAGAACCCCTGATTTTCCATTTGTCAATCACAGCTTGAACGCTGCTGACTGGCATTATTATTTCCTTGGATATCTTTCTGTATCCCTTTCCTGTTTTATACAGTTCAACTACCTTTTCCCGTAGATCAATTGATAATTGTTTTGTTTTTCCCATGACTCACAATCTAGAAACGTCGGTGGCGGGATGAAAGATGCAAGAGTCTGTCTGGATCACAGAAACTCACTCAGCTTTTATGCACACACACTGATTACGAGCAAACAGGTCACAGGTGAGGATGTTACCTTTAGTAGCCATTCAAACCCATTTGTGTCAACTTCTGTGCATGACCAAACAACGGTCATCTCTATAAAAGACATCCATAACTGAATCAAATCATGCTTAATGTCTTTTACTAGTTCCTGAAAAGGACGAACCCCTAGGTCATTACCCCTAACATGCAATACCAAAATATCAGGTGGCCTATCAAGCCTGATGTTGCTATGCCCCTACTGCAGAAACTTGCTCCAACCCATCCGCCTGAAACCAAGACTCCTGATCACTGCCACGTTCCTGGAAAAACCGAGCTTCCTCCCTTCACACCGCACGTCCGCATGCCGTACTCCCAAGTGGACATACAAATGGCCCAAGATACAAATGAACAAGGGGTTGAAAACTACAACAAAAGCAGAAACAACTTACCACAATCCCTTCCCATCAACAAACAACCACAATATCACATCAATTATGAAAATCCACCCCAGCTCCCTGAGGCCTAATATGACTCTTATAGCGCCTTGAATACCATCTCCCAATCCACTGCACTACCTCAAAACCCAAACCACAAACTGCCAATTCCGTTACTGCCCCAATCTGAAAAGAATGAGGTGCAAATCAGGAGCCATCCAGACCCAACAACGCCTTAACCCCACCAACATGTTAAACGACACCGGATGCTTACAATCAACCCAACTACCACCTTGCCTAAACCCTTTCAATGCCTGTTTCACGAAAAAGAGTTTTGTCAAATCCCTCTGACCCCAAAGCTTGAACCCAAAGGCCAAAGCAGCGCTAATCCACGAGACCTTCACCGATGACCTACCTTCGGCAACCCTCTGACTCAACCACAGCAATAGAGCTCCCACCTGATCCACAGCAGTGCCACAACCAGCACACGATGCCAACCAACCTTCCCATGAACACCATACTGACTGGTAAGAGGCCCACGTGATGGCAGCAAGTGATGATTTAATCAAAGATTCTGCAGCCTGGAGACCATGCTCCAAAGTGCCGCCAGGCACTCCAAACCATTGTCCTCTGCATCTGGGGCCAATGACCGAAAAGACTCCCACTGCGAATGAGCAAGCGAGTCAGTAATAGAATTCTTTACACCTGGCACATGAGAAGCTGTGCCATACACATTTATAGACAGTAACCTATATGTCAAGCCAGCACCCAAAATCCACAGTGCAGAGAAATGGAAAAGCATCAAAGGGTGCAAAGATGTATAGGACAAGGTTAAGTGCAGAATGATGAAAATCATACTCAAGAGAAGGTACCAAGAGAACCAAAATTACTTAAAATATTAAACTTTATTATTACTCAACAAATTATGAGCATACGTATTGAAAATTATACAGGGAAAAGACAATGGTAAGCTGAAAAGAGGAAACCACGGTGGTAAAACAGGCTAGCAAGTTGCAAAAATCCCCAGGCCAAGTCAGGTCATAAAGTGCAAATGCATTGTGCAGTAATGTGTATCATTGTACAATAACAATATAGATACCATAAGTGGTGAGTAGTGTTGAGCATTCCGATACTGCAAATATCGGGTATCGGCCGATATTTGTTGTATCGGAATTCCGATACCGAGATCCGATATTTTTGCGATATCGGAAATCGGAATCGGCGTGTGCGGTGCAAATGGTTTCAAGGGTCTGGAGGAGAGGAGACTCTCCTTCAGGCCCTGGGATCCATATTCATGTAAAAAATAAAGAATAAAAAATATGGATATACTCACCCTTGGACGGCCCCTGGCTCACAGCGCTGCTAGCGTCTGCCTCCGTTCCTAAGAATGGAGAGAGTGAAGGACCTTCGATGACGTCGCGGTCAATTGAGTGGTCAGGTGACCGGTCACCTGACCACGACATCACCGAAGGTCCTTCACTCACTGCATTCTTAGGGACGGAGGCAGACGCTCGCAGCGGTGACAGCCAGGGTCCTTCGGAGGGGTGAGTATATTCATATTTATTTTTATTCTTTATTTTTTACATGAATATGGATCCCAGGGCCTGAAGGAGAGTTTCCTCTCCTTCAGACCCTGGGAACCATCCAGGATACCTTCCGATATTTGTGTCCCATTGACTTGCATTGGTATCGGGTATCGGTATCGGCGATATCCGATATTTTTTGGATATCGACCGATACCATCCGATACCGATACCTTTGAATTTCGGAAGGTATCGCTCAACACTAGTGGTGAGACACCCATTGCGCACAAAATATAAAGAGGCTGGCAGCCATCAAAAGAAAAATAGTGCAAGACCTTAAGTCATTGATGTAAAATACATGAACAGCCAAAGGGGTTACATGTAAAACCGTGGGGTGGGCGGCAACTTGCTACCCTGTTTTACCACCGTGGTTCTCTTGGTGCTTACATTTGTAGACAGGTAGGTCAAAACAAGTTGCCGAAGTACACTAATCACCGAAGACGCAGTCAAACAATAATCGCACACACTACCCCCATTTTATCGCAATTGAAACATACCCTCCAGTCCTGAAAATCCCTCCTCCATAAATGCACGGCTACCAAAATGGGAATAATCTCCAAAAACACTATATTCTTGACCAGACCTGACAAAAAACAATCCTCCTGCCACCTGGAAGCACACCACTGACCTCTGAAGTATGCCCCAAATCCAACCACAACTGAGGCATCCGTAACCAAATCCAAATCATCATTTCCCACCACCTCCTCCATAAGCAATGAATGGCCTGTCATGCTCCAGTTCAGGGTTTGTTTTTTGCTATCATCTCTCTGGACTGGCCATGCGGGGGTTAATCCCCTCGGCTTCATTTTGGAGCTGGCTGGACTTTTTAAGTCCTCTGCAGTCTGCTGGCCAGCATCAGTGATAGTTCATGCTTCCAGGCTAGAGCAGCTGACCCGTTTACTATGGTGATCCTTCTGCCTCTGACCTCCCGTATTTGTATTAGACCTGTTCCCTATCCCTGATTTAGTGTTCATTTAGTTGTTTCCCTACAGTGTATGACTCGGCCTGATCTCTGAACCCCGCCTCTTGTTTTCTGTCTCTGATGGTTACTTTTGTTATGTAATGTTGGTATACCTGTGCAAGATTTGAGTCCAAATATAATATGTACTGTTGTTTGTATTGCTGCTGTAATACTGTAATTTCCCCCCGGGATCAATAAAGTGTATCATATCGTATCGTGTACCACATTCACCGACTGGCTTTGACTCTCTGGCATGTACCCCGACTTCGTCTTACGTCTCATGTTTTGGATACCACGCTCCCGTTTGGCTCTGACTTCTGGCTTGTCTCTGACTATGTGCTTTGCTGTTACTTCTGGTGCTTCTCCTCCTGACAGGTTTTGACTCAGCTCATCTGACCACTCTTTTGTTACCTGTTACACCTGTGTGGCTACCCAGTGTTGCTGCGTTATGAGCTTGCGGCCTCTCTTCCCTCGCCAGCTCCCCCTGGTGAAGGTTGTGCTACACTGCACTGCAGCCGCATCACATGGCCATTATATTGCTCTAAAAACCTATCCCAAACCTCCAAATCAGCTCTGTGTTCCCTAGATAGCCAAGCGAAATAATGCAGCGCTTGAACTTCCGCAGTGGCACTAGCTATTCAACCAGAAAATCTCTCCCCCTTGGGATAATGCGGCAATCAAAATTCAGCTTTCCAAGAATCGACTGAACTTCCCGCAAGGACAACTTCTTAAGCCACCATTCCCGAACCACCTCTTCTCACAAAGCTACAACCTTCTACTCCGGCAATCTGAACTCCCAATTAACCGAGTCAATCACGATGCCCAAAAAGGAAAGGCTTGTGCAAGGCCCTTCCGTTTTTCCTAGAGCTAGCGGTACCCCGAAATGCTCCGCCACCCACTCAACTGCCCTCAAAATGGTTTCACAGCAGCCGGAATGACCAGGATACACAAAAAATCATCCAAATAATGTATCAGCGACAGACAATCACACAGACAGATACATCACACACAATCCACTCCAGAAAAGAACTGAATGCCTCAAAGAATGCACAAGATAGAGAGCAACCTATTGGTAAACATCTATCAACAAAAAACTCCCCTCCCCAATAACAACTCAACAACCTAATGCTCTCAGGATGAACAGGTAATAATCTAACAGTCGATTCAATGTCCGTTTTTGCCAAAAGTGCCCCACTCCCACAACTCCGAACCCAACGTGCCGCTTCATCAAATGATGTATAAACAATCCCATCATTCACCAACCTCCCACGAGGATAGGACAAATGATGAATAAGCCAAAATTTATTCGGCTCCTTCTTAGGAACAACTCCTATGGGTTTACCAACCAAATCATCAAACAGAGGAACACTAAATGGTCCGGACATCTGGCCCAAAGCAACCTCCTTGCCCAACTTCTCCACTGCCACCTTTGCATACTGCTCCGCTGACCAATGATTCTTAAGCACCAGGGGTATCGCAAAAGGCAGAACAGGAATTTTGAAACCATCCCTAAAACCTAACCTCAATAGCTCTGCCTTACCCTTATCCATAAACCTACTTAAATAAGGGACCATCGTAGCCAGCTTCACTGGCATCTACCTCTTGGGTATTATTATTTCCCGGTTTTGCCTTGTTTTTTTTCTAAAGCACTTGGTTGCGCTGTGGGGGGAACCACTGCAGTGCGAGCAGAGATACTTGAACTTGCAGCTCGTTCCAAATTTACACTGGCTTTCATTAAATTGCCAGCATAATCCGGGCTTCTGAACTCCTGACTGCCCTCCAGCCCCTTGAGTACTCCCCTGGGTCGTGTACTGACCGGCAACCCTGGCTCCCTTTGAAAGAAATGGGCAAATCTAGTCGGCTCCATAACCCACAACCACAAACCTATATCCTTCTGATCCCACCGAATAGCTGGACGAATAGCTTTCCTCTTCCGAAACTGCTTGCCATAACGGAGCCAAGCTTGACCCCCATATACCCTATGTTCCTCTCCAATGGAGTCCATGAAACAGAAGAGAGGAGAGGAATTCTCCGGTGCCTTTTCCCCTAACACTTGCCAAAAAAGCAAATGCCTGGAGCCAATTGACAAATGTCTGAGGGATCAAGCACCACCTCCATTTCTCTTCTCTTACTATTATCCTTTTTACCCTTATCTAAGTTAAACTTCTCAAAAGGAAGCAGGGAAAAATCTCTGCATATTCATCCTTTTTTTCCCGTACTTCCTTCTTAAAATGAGCCTCAAGCAGACCCTCAAAACAAGCGTAAACCTCCCCATGTGCCCTATCATCTAAATGAATCCTACACTCCTTCTATTCGGTCTGCACAGACACTGACACTGGATCAGAAATTCGGCTAGGCACGACCGAACCTGTACCCGAAAAACTATGCCCCAAAGACTGCGAGCCCATGCCCCGGAGTCAATCTACTGCCTTCCAAATGTGTCAGCAGATCCCTCACATTACCCAAAATCTCTCTAACCCCACCCCCACAGGATCTGACTGAACATCTACCCTCTGAGCGGAAACTACTTACCTGACTACCTGAGTACTCCCCATCACTGGAGACATTAACAGTGGAGGAAACAGACAAGACATAGAACAATACTCACTGGGCTGCGAGGGAGCTGTGATCCGCCCAGCCGTAGATCCCACATCCAGATGACCGTTTGCTCCGCCATTCCTGTCCGATGGACTCTCAGGTGCCTGAGGTCGGAACCCTGAAGATCCTGAAAATACTGATGTCAAAACCCTGGCAGGCCGCACAACTCTGGATGGGACCGCTCCATAGAACCCGCTTGGACCAGCAGGCTGCACCTGAGAGGGTGACCCCCAGACACTAACCCACTGTTAGATCCACCCACTGGACACAGAACCTGTGAGGCATCCAATAAAGAGCCTGTTGCTGCAGCATGACCGCCCAGGGTTAATAACATGGACAGCAGCCCTGGTTGTATAGGGGTACCTCCCGCAGGCTGGATGTCTTGGAGAATCCTGTAGTCTGGTGCAGGAGGAGAAATGGGTCGCCTGACTGGGTCATTGCCATGACGACCCACCATGACGTCACTGCTTCCATGTCTCTTGGAGCATGCAGGCTCCGCCCCAACATAGGCTGAGGCAGAGGTCTGCTAACCGCCACTGGACCCGGCCTGGCCCTCTGATTCCTCCCAGACCAGGGCCTACTAGAACGCTGATGGACCGGCGCCTTACCTGGAGGGTCTCCGGAGGGGCTCCTTCACCTGCTCTGGGTCCGGGGAGCTGCGACGGGACAGAGCCATTCCGGAGGTCTCACCCAATGGGGACGCCGCTCCCGTGGGGATTCTGCTACCAATGACCCCGCTCCCCCACCGATAATTGCAACCACCTGCCTCTGCAGTGAGCCAGGTGGCTGCAACTCTGCTGCTGACCGGAGATCTTGCAGGATCTGCGCTACCAACGCCATGGTAAGCGCAGAGGGGTGACCAAGGGACTGCTGTTCGCCTTCCAGGAGCAGGAAACTGAGGTGCCTCACCTCTACCCACCCCTATAAAAACCCCTTTTTGCATATCCCCACCCCATTAACCCTGTCTCACCCCCTCCAACCCATTGTCATGTCGGCCTCTGCCAATGCCGCAGGGGGGAGGGGGCAGCTTGCTCCGGCTTTTACTAGAAAGCAAAAATTCTGCCAGGGTATGCAAAGGTTTGAGCACAACTGTATAGAGAATACTCCATGATTAATGCTCCAAGAGTACCCTGTCTACACATGGAGGAAAGAACTCTACAACAGGAGGCCCTTTGGGATTGATGTAGTATTAATAGCAAAGTTATCATTGCCACTGCACCTGAGTAAAATGGCAGTATATAGTTAAGTGAGATAATTACATGATTCTAATCGATGACTAAGAACATTTTTATTAATCAATTACCAATGCAGCTGTCACAGCTCTTAATTATAGGCACATGAGTCTGGTCCTTGCAGCATGCTAATTTTTGTTAATGAAAAGTTTCATTTGGAAGGACCCATTTCCTGCTGCATCTGTTGCGATTCACAGAAATACAACTGAAAAATGGTATATATTAATTGATGTTCAGCTGATCCATTTGTAGTTTTGCTTAGTATATAAATTGTACTAAAGAAGATACAAAAATACATTCAAGATTTATTTTTTTCCAAAAGCCAATAATTATATGTAACTATGTAATCGTTTTGATCAATTACTCTCTTAATCTTTTTATTTACCTATATCAGAGTTTAACATTTTATTTAATATAATTCCCAAAATCTCAATGTGGTCTTTTAATAATTTACCATATATGAAAAAACATGAAAAAAACAGGGCTTACCAAGTTCATAATCATGTTCCCTGCTGAGGGCAGCTACACGCCAGCAACGTGTCAGGTTTTTCTATGAAATATAAGTAATAATATGACATGCTGTAATTTTAATCAGGATGGAATACAATTCTGTGCTGTATATTACGTGGCTGTGCAATATACCACGTGACTGGGCAATATACTACGTCACTGGGCAATATACTACGTGGCTGTGCAATATACTACGTGAGTGGGCAATATACTACATGACTGGGCAATATACTACATCGCTGGGCAATATACTACGTGGCTGGGCAATATACTACGTGGCTGGGCAATATTCCACATGGCTGGGCAATATTCCACATGGCTGGCAATATACTACGTGGCTGGGCAATATACTACGTGGCTGGGCAATATACTATGTGGCTGGGCAATATACTATGTGGCTGGCCAATATACTACGTGACTGGGCAATATACTACGTGGCTGGGCAATATACTACGTGGCTGGGCAATATACTACGTGGCTGGGCAATATACTACGTGGCTGGGCAATATTCTACGTGGCTGGGTAATATGAACTACATCAAAAAGACGTCCCATATAGAAACAAGGGCACTTCCAATCATAATATACACCAAAACTTCCATATTAAATAATCTTAAATGGAAACATGAAGAGATCCCACAAATGATGCAAATAAAATACAACTTTTATTAAGCCACATTAAAAACAATATTAAAAAAGCAAAAACACCGTATAGTGGAAACCGAACAGGAAAAACCGGTGAAAAGATATGAACCGGTATTATAAGCTAGCAGGAATCATATCTCATGACATAAACTCTGGCACAGAGTATCTATAGTATTCCAACATGAATGAAATGCCAGGATTTCAATCAATACCGCCCATGTCCTAATACATAACAAAGTATCAATACAAATTTACTCAGCCATGAAGGGGGTAGCAAGGAAAATTCCTAAGCCTAATGTGTGCCCACAAAGCTACACTCTAGATATAGTAAAGTCATGTAAGCCAGCCTAACAATTAGAAGTAAATAGTGCTTACCGCATCTCATCTATACACCCGTTTGGCGTCCACTCACCCCGACGTACGTTTCGCCACCTGCTTCTTCGGGGGGCGTGTCAGGGTGAGCGGTAGCCGGGCTTAAATGTAATGCTCCACCAATCGGGAGATACTAGGCGGGTAGAGTCCAGCGCAGCCGTAGTGCGCGCATTGCGCCTATGCCCGCCCCCTTTAATGGACACTTCCCTGGCAACGCTCAATGGCACGCAAGCACAAAGCCTGCGTGTCAAAAGAAGAACGCCCAGCGAAGATCCGGGAGGTCTGGGAACTAGCGCATGCGCAAAGGCTCGCTGACAGCACTTACTAAGTCTATATCACATACGGAGGATAGAAGAATGCCTGGACAGACACAAGTAAAGTGCTTATTCTAAAAAATACACCCAGTGAAGAAAAAGAAGAAAAAGGCCTAATGATATATGGAAGTGCACGTGATGTTTATTGAAATAAATATAAAGTGTCCATAATAAATGCGAATATCGCATAAAAGTGAATGGTCACTGAACAGAATGACCACAAAAACATATATATCTATATATTCTACCTCATAAAATATATTAAATGAGTATAGAAAAGTGATACAAATTTACCCACACATATAAGATGAAAAAAAAAAATAAATAAATAAAATAAAATAATAAAAAATAACAAAAATAAATAATAATAATCAATAAACCCTATAAATACGCTAACACAGACACCTAATGACCATAATATCTGTATATATACTACCCCCTCCGTAGTGAATACCATATTTTATCACAATAATATTTTATGTTAAATACCACATATCCACATAGTAGTGAGTATGGATTATTCATCGCAAGAACACCTAATCAGTCCTACATAATAGTGAACACCATATTTTATCACAATAATATTTTAAATATTTTATGTTAAAAAACACATTTCCCACATAATTGTGGGTATGGATTATTCCTCGCAAGAATACCTATTCAGACCTACATAACAGTGAATACAAAATGCAAATATACATTATAAATTACATAACAACAATATACATATACAAAACATAGTATAAATACAGCGTCCAAAAATTTATGACATTACAATAATATAAATAATTCTGTCCAAAACATGTCCATCTCCAGAAAATTCAAATCCTTCCGTAGCAACGATGGTATTGACAACAACCTCTCCCACCATATGTAAGGAATACTAGAATGAAAAAACAAATGTTAAAATCAACATAAAAACACAAATATAAAATACAACCGGACACCTCCCACCCCATAAAAAGAAGCACCTGTTATTTATAAGAATGCTGAAAATCCCATTGTCTCATTGAGACCAAATGGTCTAATTGTCCTCAGACGGTATATCCAACGGCATTCAAGTCTAGCCAAATTTTTGCCTACGTCGCCACCCCGTGAACCAAGATCCACTTGATCTATGGCCTTGATCCTGAGACCACGAGGAATACAATCATGGTATTTCTTAAAATGACGAGCTAATGTTTTTAATGTTGTATCATCAGTTACATTTTTAGCCTTTTCAATGTCCAAAATGTGCTCTCTAACGCGGATTTTGAGTTCCCGTGTGGTAAGGCCTATATAGACCTTACCACAGGGACACTCAGCATGGTATATAACCGCCCTCGAGACGCATGTCAAATGTTTACGGATCTCATACACTCTTGACCCATCAAAGTTTTTAAAGGTTTTCCCTTTTATCAAGTTGGCACACGCCTTGCACAGACCGCACGGGAAAAACCCCTTTACCAAAGGACGAGATGTACTACTTTTTTAAGGATCATAATGACTGTGGACCAAAAGGTCCTTGAGGTTAGTGGAACGTCTGGCCACACATTGAGGAGTCACAGGCAAAACCTGTTTCAAAATAGAATCAGATAAAAGAACCTCCCAATGTTTTTGGATGATTCCAACCAATGGTTGCCATTGGGAATTATAGGTTGATATAAATTTTACCTGTTTATCATCCTCATTTTTCGATTTCATATGATTTCCATATAGCAGTTCATTTCTAGGCGTCCGTTTTGCTCTATTGTAACCCCTCCGTATCATCTTCTTGCTATATCCTCTATAAAACTTATAAAAACTTACCTGGGAATATAATTCTCCTGGTCAGTACGGGTATGCAGATACCAAACATGAAAAATTGTTTTTTCATTTAAGAGGTGGAAAAAAAACTCTGAAATTTATTAAAAAAATGTTGTTTTGTCACCATCTTCCGAGACCCCTAGCAGTTCCATTTTTCAGCAACTGGGGCTGTTTGAGGGTTAATTTTTTTGAGATGACATTTTTACTAATACGATTTCTGAGCAGATACAATGTTTCGATCGCCTCTTATTACATTTTATTGCAATGTTACGGCAGCGAAAACCGTAATTCTGGAGTTTTATTTTTTTTATCATTAAGCTGTTTAATTTACTTTATATTTTGATGGATACAACTTTTACGAATGCAGTGATACCAAATATGTGTGTTGTTAATTTGTTTTAATTTTTAATGCTATTATCAGTGTAGCTCCTGCTGTAGAAGCTGGGGGGTCACCAAGAGAGTGGGGTACTGGGCTTCCCTGCATGCGACAATGGCATTGCCTTGTAAAGTTAATAAAAACCATAAATAATGATCGAATCCTGGTGAGAGAATGTAAATATTATTTCTGTGCCTCTCATCAATCGGTTTATGGCAGTGATTTGATTATCTCTGTGCAGCATAGGTCTGGGTATTTACAGTGTAATAATAGTCATCTTTTACATGAAGATCATGTAGGGTGCCTAACACTTGATATTATGAAGCATGCGCCTTACATTATACAGATTCTAACCTCTGTACACTCCACGGCTTTCCATTATCAGTGATAGCAGAATATGGAGTTGGCCCAGCTTTATCAGCGCTGGTCCAGGCACTTTACTCTGACAACAATGTGTAATTTATATCTCATCAATTTACCCAACTGACTGCTCCTTAGTACAAATAAACGAAGGAGCTCAAATTAAAGAAGCCAGTCCAGCAGACTCTAAAGCCGTTAGTGGCCTCCGTTAATTCTTTCTTTAATTAAAATACTTCAGTCACGCAATAAAATGTGAAATAGCTCTGTAAAAATTAATTAACTTTCCCATATTGATTTATGGAGCAGTTATTCTTTGAAATTCCCAAGTCTGCTGTGTGAGGAGAGAATGCTGTAGTTTGTGTGTTTGCTAAATGCTTCTGGAAAATGCATTTTGCGCAGTTAATATGCATATGAGCAAAGGCCTAATGACATAAAGATGAATAAGCAGCCTAAATACAATGAACACTGTGTGCAGAATTATTAGGCAAGTTGTATTTTAGAGGATTATTTTTATTATTGATCAACAACTATGTTCTCAATCAACCCAAAAGACTCATAAATATCAAAGCTTAATATTTTTGGAAGTTGGAGTGTGTTTTTTTTTTTTGGCTATCTTAGGAGGATATCTGAGCAGGTAACTATTACTGTGCAGAATTATTAGGCAACTTAATAAAAACCAAATATATTCCCATCTCACTTGTTTATTTTCACCAGGTAATCCAATATAACTGCATAAAATTTAGAAATAAACATTTCTAACATGCAAAAACAAAACCCCAAATAATTAGTGGCCAATATAGCCACCTTTCTATATGATGACACTCAACAGCCTTCCATCCATAGATTCTGTCAGTTGCTTGATCTGTTTACGATCAACATTGCGTTCAGCAGCCACCACAGCCTCCCAGACACTGTTCCGAGAGGTGTACTGTTTTCCCTCCCTGTAGATCTCACATTTTATGAGGGACCACAGGTTCTCTATGGGGTTCAGATCAGGTGAACAAGGGGACTATGTCATTATTTTTTCTTCTTTGAAGAGAGTAGGAGTAGTTGGAGGCATGTGATGGAGCATTGTCCTGCATGAAAATCATGTTTTTCTTGAACGATACCGACTTCTTCCTGTACCACTGCTTGAAGAAGTTGTCTTCCAGAAACTGGCAGTAGGTCTGGGAGTTGAGCTTCACTCCATCCTCAACCCAAAAATGTCCCACAAGTTCATCTTTGATGATACCAGCCCATACCAGTACCCCACCTCCACCTTGCTGGCGTCTGCATCGGAGTGGAGCTCTGTGCCATTTACTGATCCAGCCTCTGGCCCATCCATTGGCCCATCAAGAGTCACTCTCATCAGTCCATAAAACCTTTGAAAAGTCAGTCTTAAGATATTTCTTGGCCCAGTATTGACATTTTATTTTATGTTTCTTGGTCAAAGGTGGTCGTTTTTCAGCCTTCCTTACCTTGGCCATGTCCCTGAGTATTGCACACCTTGTGCTTTTTGTTACTCCAGTAACGTTGCAGCTCTGAAATATTGCAAAACTGGTGACAAATGGCATCTTGGCAGCTTCACACTTGATTTTCCTCAATTCATAGGCAGTTATTTTGCGCCTTTTTGCCCAGCACGCTTCTTGTGACCCTGTTGGCTATTTGCCATGAAATGCTTGATTGTTCGGTGATCACGCTTCAAACGTTTGGCAATTTCAAGACTGCTGCATCCCTCTGCAAGACATCTCACAATTTTGGACGTTTCAGAGCCCATCAAATCTCTCTTCTGACCCATTTTGCCAAAGGAAAGGAAGTTGCCTAATAATTAAGCACACCTTATATGGGGTTTTGATGCCATTAGACAACACCCCTCCTCAATACAGAGATGCCCATCACGTGATTTACTTAATTGGTAGTTGGCTCTCAAGCCTGAACAGCTTGGAGTAGGACAACATGTATAAAAAGTATCATGTGATCAAAATACAACTGGCCTAATAATTCTGCCCACAGTGTAAATGCTGGACAGCCATAATTCTACTGTCAAATAATACAGCCATTTCTATGTGCAATATATACCATTTGCAGATTAACCGGTCCACCTCAAAGAACTTTTAGGGCTCCCTTACTTGAGCGTATATATCTGCTGTTTTATCAGATAGCACTTAGACCAATGTTAGTCTATGGGGCAGTGCTGATCATATACTGTATTTTCTCATGCTGAGTCAGCATGAGAAGAAAATCGCAGGAGAATAGAATTGCACTCAACCATACACGTCTATGGGTGTATGGAAAACATCGGACTGCATTCAGATGACAATCCGATTTCTGTGCCCTTACACAATGGAGAAGATGGAGAAATTTAGTTTTCCATCGTTTCCTCACCTGAGTGATCGGAGTTTGATCTGAGTGACATTTATATAATCAGTCTCTTGCATAAGAAAATCTACGCTCATCTGACCGTAGCCTTAATTTGTTCTGTTATGTGTAGGTAGCTGCGAAGTGTCTCATGACCCACTTCTTTGCTTTCTACCTGCCACTCCCAAAATTCTTTGCCTGGGCTCTAAATTCCACAACATCTTACTCCACTTCACCTTCATTTATTTCTTTCATCCTCCGTTATCTGTAATTATAGTCTTCATTAAGTTTCCAATCAATCTCTTCCTCCACTGAAGCTGTAAATAAAGTCACTAGTCAGTCACCTTCCCCATTTGGTAGTCATATGTATAGTCCTCAGCAAGTTTCCCTACAAACAGACAATAATTATATCATGGAGTTTGGAGTGGTGAGAGGTATTACTTGCTTGTAGTGATGAGCGAGTATACTCGTTACTTGGGTTTCCCCAAGAATGCTCGGGTGGTCTGAGTACTTTGGCGTGCTCTGAGATTTAGTTTTGATGATGATTTGCGACTGCTAGACAGCCTGAGTACATGTGGGGGTTGCCTGTTTGTTAGGGAATCCCCACATGTAATCAAGCTGGCTAGCAGCCTTAAATCATGCAGCTGCCGCTACGAAGACTAAATCTCTGAGCACGCCAAAATACTCTGAGACCACCCGAGCATTCTCGGGGAAACCTGAGTAATGTGTATACTCGCTCATCACTACTTGCTTGCTCACAAACCAGATCCCAAAAGCTCAGATTTGCTGCGTAGTATATTGCTGTGCTGCTACACTTATTTTGAACCTTTCTAACAAGCAGTGCACAATTTGGTAGATAAATATGCACAATGATATACACAAAATATGTGCTATCATATGACTGTCCAATTAGATAAAAACTCCTATATTTTAAGAATGGACCCTATATTGAGCATTCATATTAACCTATGTTTACATATACAGCTGAGGTTCTCAGTGGAGAATCCATGAAATATTGCATATTATTCCATAATAATGGGTGACATATTAATGTGAAATATCACAATACACATAAGCTTAAAAGGCTATTCCCTTGGGATAGGAGATAACTTACTGATCACTAGAGGACCCACTAATTATACTTCCAGTTATCATGAATACATCTTGAATGGGATGCCAGAGAAAGCCAAGGACTGTTCTCCCAGCAATTTACAATCTTGCCACTAACCCATTAAATACTAAGAATACTATTAAATACTGTTCTTTCATGCCTATATCAAAAAGGCTTTGTTATTACAATAAGAGGTTATTCACAACAATTATGGCTAATTAAGTATTGATCAGCTGGATTTAGGCTTTTTGGCCATAATGCAGACAATTCATCAAGCTTCTTGAAAGAACAAGTAGACCATTTTTCTTATTGTGTACTTGTATTAACAAGTCATGTATACAATTGGCTACAGGCACAAAGGTTAATTTTTGTTTTGTTAGAAAACCCAAGGTCTATACTGTTTAATTGAAATGAGTGTTTCTTACCGTTTTGGTGAATTAATGACCAGCTAATAGTCCAGTATGATGACAATGATGTAAAATAATTTCTTATCAAGTTACTCAAGAATTCTCTGTGGTTTCAAAAGATCCATTTAGATGAGACAATTGCTACAAAAACACACACTTTTGTAAAAGCACGTCTTAGTCAATCTCTATAATACAATTTATTGACCCTTTTATATTACCTGGTTGAATATCCCGTGTAATTTTTTATATTAATTAGACAATTTGCTGGGTTTCCGCTTTTTCTCTTCTTAAAACAGCACTGCCATTTTTTTGCTATAACTTCACCCCCCACCTGATTATCAAAGTCTTCTACTTATTTTACATACAGCATGCTTAAAGGGAACCTGTCACCCCCAAAATCGATGGTGAGCTAAGCTCACCGTCATCAGGGGCTTATCTACAGCATTCTGTAATGCTGTAGATAAGCCCCCGATGTAACCTGAAAAAGGAGAAAAAGAGGTTAGATTATACTCACCCAGGGGTGGTCCTGCTGCGGTCCGGTCAAATGGGTGTCTCAGGTCCGCTCCGGCGCCTCCTATCTTCATTCTATGATGTCTTCTTCTGGTTTTCACGCTGAGGCTCCGGCACATGCAGGCGTACTTTGTCTGCCCTGTTGAGGGCTGAGCAAAGTACTGCAATGCGCAGGCACCGGGTCTCTCTGACCTTTCCGGCGCCTGCGCACTGCAGTACTTTGCTCTGCCCGCAACAGGGCAGACAAAGTACACCTGCGCCAGAGCCGTGGCGTGAAGACCAGAAGAAGACGTTATGGAATGAATTTGGGAGGCGCTGTTCCGGACCTGAGACACCCATCGGAGCAGGACCGCCCCTGGGTGAGTATAATCTAACCTCTTTTTCTCCTCTTTCAGGTAACATCGGTGGCTTATCTACAGCATTACAGAATGCTGTAGATAAGCCCCTGATGACGGTGAGCTTACCTCACCATCGATTTTGGGGGTGACAGGTTCCCTTTAATTCTCCCATACACATTAGATTGCTATTGTAGATCATTCTACCAGCAGCTATCTCATCCGACTTTCTCATACACGGGAGCACCTGCTCTGCTGAGTAAACCTGTGTTTTCTATGAGAGAGCCATTGCTAGACTTCTATGGCAGCAGCTTATCTATAGAGAACAAAAGGAACAGCAGGCCAAAATTGGACATATCTGTTCCTTATCTTCACTGACAATTATTTGCTGGGTGCCCATATACTTTAGACTGTCAGCTCAACCTATAGATATTGGCAAGATTGGCCAACATTTGCCTAATGTGTATGGGGGTCATTACTTCCATGTAATTCAACCTCCACTTTATTCTATTTGGCTTCTATTTTGATTCCTAATACTCATCCTGCATTTATCCCTCTAAGCTCTGCTATAAATTTCATGAGATATCATCAAAACGTCACATAACCAGCTACTGACAGTACTATCTTTGTTTGCTGGGGAGAACACTGATTATTCTTCCTTTTCTATTCTCCTGGGTAAGCAAATGTACTATAAGTAAAAAGTCAGGTGGAACAGTGATCTCCTATATTCTAATTGTGTGAGAGTATATGTGCAGTCATAATTAATTTCTGTGATAGAAAATTCTCACCTGCATTTGTTGAGAATTTTAATTTTAGAATTTCAGTTCAAGCTATTTTATTATTGTTATTTATTATTATAGCACCATAATAAAAACAAGTACAATAATCTTGAACAATATGAGTCACCGACTGGTACAAGGGAGAGGACACTGCCCATGAGGGCTCACAGTCTACAAGGTATGATACAGTAGGTGAGGGTAGAGCTGGTCATACAGCAGTATGGTGGAACGAAGATTACAGCAGGTTGTACATTTGTTGGAAGAGGTAGGTCTTCAGGTTCCTTAGGATTTTGAACTGGAGTCTCTGGACAATGGGAAGCCAATGAAGGGATTGTGAGATACACGAGAGGCTTGTGGAATAGAGGGGAAATAGTTGGATTAGTCCTGCAGCAGAGTTTAGGATAGATTGGAGGGGGGTGAGAAAGTTAGAGGGGAGGCATCAAAGCAGATGGTTGCAGTAGTTGAGACAGGAGGTGATGATGGCATGTACTAGTGTTTTTGCAGATTCTTGAATATGGAATGTAAGGAAATAGTTTTAGTTGAAGTTGGCAGGAACTGCAAAGAACTAGGATATATGGTTTGAAGGAGATATCAGAGTCAAGAATTATCCTGAGTCAGCGAGCTTGTGGGACTAGGGAGAATGAGGAGCCACTGACTTTCATGGATAGGTCTGTTGGGGGTGTTGAGTGAGATGGGGGAATGGTGATGAACTCTGTTTTATCCATGTTAAGTTTTAGAATTCTAGCAGAGACAAAAGATGAAATACTAGTCAGACATTGTGGGATTCTGGTTAGTAAGGATGTGATATCGAGTCCAGAGAGGTATATTTGTGAGTCATCAGCATAGAGATGATATTGAAAACTGTGGGACTCTATGAGCTGTCCCAGGCTGAAGGTGTAGATGCAAAAGAGCAAGGATCCTAGAACTGAACTTTGGGGGACACCGATAGATAAGAGGTGAGATGAGGAGGTGTTGTGTGAGTAGGAGATGCTGAATGTCTGGTCTGTTAGGTGTGAAGAGATCCAAGATAGTGCCAAGTCAGTGATGCGGAGAGATGAGATAATCTGTAGTAAAATAGAATGGTTTACTGTGTTGAAGGCAGAGAACAGGCACAGGAGGAGGAAGACAGAGTAGTGTTGCTGAGATTTGGCAGTTAGCAGGCCCTTTGATCAGGGCACTTTCAGTGGAATGATGCGGTCGAAAGACAGATTGTAAGTGGTCAAAAAGGGAGCAGAAGGAGAGATGGAAGGACAGCTTAAGATGGACATGTTGTTCCAGTAGTTTTGAGGCATAGGGGAGAAGTTATATTTGCCAGTAACTAGACACAGAGGATGGTTGCGTAGTTCTCAGACAATTGTGTTTCTCATTAGTGTGGTCATCTATTTTCATCTATCCACACTGTGTTTTAGCTGTCATTTTCTGCACCACCTCTCTCCTTGTCTATATGAATTTATATATGTATATATTATCAGAAATAAAATATTTTGTACTTATTCAATAAACCCCTATCTTGTATGGATTCTTCATATGTTAATACTGTGAGCTAATTATTACTTTAGGCTGGTTTCACATTTGCGTTTTTTTGGGTGCGTTTTTGCGGTAAAAAACGCAAAAAAACGCATGGTGAAAAAATGCATGTAAACGCATGCAAACGCTGCGTTTTTTTGACGCATGCGTTTTTGCATGTGGTGTAAAAAACGCGGCGTTTTACCGCGTTTACATGCGTTTTTTCATGCGTTTGCATTTTTTAAACGCATGCTGAGAAATGTGTGACAGCTGCCAATCATTAAAAAAAAGTAAAAAACCCACTATAAACAGAAATAGTTAGGGTTAGGGGTAGGGGTAGGGTTAGGGGTAGGGATCATAACCCTAACCCTAAAGAGATCCTAACCCTAACCCTACCCCTAACCCTAACCCTACCCCTAACCCTAAGGGATCCTAACCCTACCCCTAACCCTACCCCTAACCCTAACCCTACCCCTAACCCTAAGGGATCCTAACCCTACCCCTAACCCTAACCCTACCCCTAACCATAAAGGGGTTAGGGTTAGGGGTAGGGTTAGGGGTAGGGTTAGGATCCCTTAGGGTTAGGGTTAGGGGTAGGGTTAGGGTTAGGGGTAGGGTTAGGGTTAGGGGTAGGGTTAGGATCCCTTTATCACCTTTACGTTGGGTGGTGGCATATTAGTGTGTTTTCAGTGTTTTTAATAAAAAAAGCATGCGTTTTTTAACGCAAAAAACGCATGCACCAAAAAACGCATGCGTCCCCATTGACTCCAATGCATTTTTTGACACAAAAAAAACGCATGAAAACGCATGCGGTTTTTTTTGGTCCAAAAAACGCTTCTAAAAATACTACAAGTATCATTTTAGAAAAAAAACGCATGCAGTAAAAAAACGCATGCGTTGCAAAACGCGACCAAACGCATACACAAAAAAACGCATGCGTTTTCAATGTTAAATATAGGGAAAAAAAACGCATGCGTTTTTTTGAAAAAAAACGCAGCAGACAAAAACGCAAGTGTGAAACCAGCCTTAGCTGCACGCTATATATCTATCCATTTTTCTTTCTTTGTTGGTGTTCAAAATGTGGTTACTCTGTACAGATTCAAGCCATGACCACTTGGGGGTAGAAAAACCAGTTCACATGTTTGAATGCATAGTCTTCAGCTACATATGGCAGTTGTACCATGGTACCCTACCCTCATAGTAGGTCATCTGCAGCTATAATTGGATAGTTAACAAGGCTCGAGAATCAACCTAACAGCATAAACATCTTATATATTAATTGTCCCTGTTTCTTCACCAACACAACTAAAGTGCCTATAAATTATACCTAGTAATTTAATCTGTAGAAATTCAGTTGTTAACACAGAATGCTTTCAAGCAATGTAATAACCATGATTCAAGTAATTAAATATTCATTATTTTTTGCTACAGCTTTGGAAAAAATTTAGTCGCCTGTCTTATAACTTTGTCGTCCTCTTTATTCCCTGGGAAATGAGAATAAAGAAGATTGAGAGTAAGTATGTTAAATAGTGACTTTTCTTTTTCTTTTAATAGTTCATAAAAAAAATTAACAATAAGCAACATCCTTACTTATGGACCAATTTATGGTAAGTGCTTGGTATCTACCAAGCACTTACCATAAATTGGTCCATAAGTAAGGAGTCCTTACTAAGGACTGTTCACTAGAATTGCTTGCAGTAGATAAGTTACTACAACATAGCCGCAAGAGCATATAAGTATACTAAGCCTTATAATGCTACCTGCAGGCTCAAGCATATGTGATCAAAATTATATCTAGGTGAAAATATAATCCAGTAGATACATAACACTTTATTTTACTGTTTCAGGTCACTTTGGATCGGGTGTTGCCTCATATTTTATCTTTTTACGATGGTTATTTGGCATTAACATTGTCCTTACAATTATGACTGGAGCCTTTGTAGTGTTACCAGAGGTACGGCTACATGGATAAAAACTGTTGATGACAGATAATAATTGCTTGATGTTTTACTATTATGGAAAATAAAAAAGAACATACCGCATTTTGCTCCGGATTATAAGACGCACGGCAAATTTTGAGGAGAAAAATAGGAAAAAAACTTTTTTTTAATAAAATGGTGGTGCTTCTTATAATCCAAGCTAATTATTGCTTACCGGGGGTGGTGGCTGCGGTGAAGCGGGGTCCCAGGGTCACTGCTGGAGGAGGCAAGAGTGGAGCGTTGCTGCAGGCCACAGGCTGAGATGCGGGGGTGTTCGGATATGTGGCGCACCGCTGCGGGTGTTCGGATGTGCAGAACGCCACTGTGGGTATTCGGTGCTGCGGGCGTTCGGTGCTGTGGGGGCTTTGCCGACATTTTGTGAAAGGCCAGAGCCCCCACAGTTACGTGGTTTCCTATGTGGTGGACACCAGGAAAATGGCTCCAGGGGGCGGCGCATGCGCAGATGGAGATCTCGGCACCAAGATCTCTGGAGATGAGATCTCAGCGGTAAGGTATATCCGCATTATAAGACGCATTCCCATGTCCCCCCCAAATTTGGGGTGAAAAAAGCATCTTATAATCCGAAAAATACGGTACATGTCAGTAATGTTTAACGGAAAAATTAACTTATTTCTACTTTAGGCCCCCTTCACAAGTGCGCATAAAACTGGTATCGGAAAAACCAATACCAGTGTCATCAGTGTTTGGATCAATGTGTTATCAGTGTTTTATGGTATGGCAAAAGAAAGATAAATTACAAAGCTTCTCCTATACTGTTCAATGTTAAACACACTAAGCACGTGACTTATGAAGTTAATTGCTTGCACCAGAAATTTTAAGGGGCTTCATAGCTAAAGGGGTGAATACATATGCACATGCACATTTTTATCTATGTTATCCCATAAAATTAATGTTTGCCAATATTTTTATCACTTCACCAACTTAGAATATTTATGATGAATCACACACAAATCAGATTACAAAAATCTTAAAATTTATGTTGTAATGTAACAAAATAGGTAAAAAAGACAAGGGGGTGAATACTTTCACAAACCACTATATGTGGCTTCCGTAAAACAAAATGGATGCCACGTGTACTGAAAACACGGACATGTGAAAAGAGTCTTACAGAAAGTCTAATACATGCTAAAAATAGTGAAACTATGACATTTCCATCTGTTAACACTGCTGCATATGGAAAATATTGGAACTTTGCTGGTGCTTTAAAATATAGTATAGTAAATGGTTAAGAAGTAACATAGCAAAAAAATATATATATACTGTATATAGGGCATACATTAGGCATTTGTATCTGGTGCCGTATGTGAGTATACCTTTTTAAGTCACTTTTCTTTTTTGTCTTGTGGTATTCTTTGCTGGGTTTTTTCACATTATTCAAAATGGCATATGTGGTTCATAGATTTTGTGCAAAGTCAAAAATTAATCATTAATTTTATATTTAACTTTTCATGTGATTTTGTAGTGCAAAAGTTTCTCGTTTCGAAAAGTGGAGTGGAACAATGTTCAAAAGTTACCTGGTGTACATAAAAAAACACTCCAGGGGAGGACTGAAGTACATTTGCCATTATTTTTTAACTTTTATTTTCATCAGAGTCATCATGATCATGACCACAACAGAGCTATAGGCAAGGAGCATAGTACAAGAAGTAGCTATGGCTTCACACAGGAGCTGCCTCATGTCACTGTATGGAGATAATACTTGCTTCTTGCTTCTAATATCTCTATAATGTGAAACAAAATAGACACAAAGGCCCCAATTCATCATTTGCAGGGTTTTTTTAACTCACTGTTTTGGTGTTCACCGATTTTTGTGAATTTTTAAGCAAAAAATGATGCAAAAGATGTGATTTTTTTTATTTACGTGCAGAAAATCACTCAAGAAGTAGACTGAAGTAGAGTTGCGTCAAACCTTGCGACTCTGCGTTACAATTGACAAGTCAAGCAAAAGCATTTAGAACTGCTAAACTCAGTCCACAAGTTGGAAAAAAATAACCAACTGGTAAGCACATATGAAATAGACTTAAAAAAAAAGGCACAGATGGAATAATGGAATTGGGTGCAAACAAAAAAGGTACAAAACTAGACAAAAAAGGTTCAAAACTAGACAAAAAAGGCACAAAACTAGACAAAAAAGGTTCAAAACTAGACAAAAAAGGACCAAAGACATTGATGAATTGGGGCCAAAACCTCTATGCACCCCGTTATTGGTATTAGCAGGCCCCATGTATCATAGTAGGTGCTATGTTACAGGTCTGTGGAATCAGAGCTTGTAAGGAGCAGTAACATGGTTGTGTGGCATGTGGCCATTTGATCTTTGTGCTATATGTCCTTTCATAGATATTGAAAAAAAGAGACTTACCGTACTTTATGCCTCAATGTCGACACTGCTGGTTAGACATATCAGTTAACTGATGATATACAGCCATGTTCCTGATACAAAGCTCTAGCAGATTTATGACACCCTCTCTTGAACACTGTTTGTAACCTCTATAAAAGACAAGGGATATTTATCATCAGAACGAGGCAAATAGCCTTACACTGGACAGACGTTAGGCTCCTTCTATTTAGTCCTGCTCTCATTTTGTCAGAATTGTGTCCTTGTGATTGTGCAGTTTGTCACTGTGGATATAAATGTTTTTTTTCGAGGTAGGCAAGAAGGTTATGTGTGTCTGTTTTATTGTGGAGTAGAAAGTAATGGAAGATCAAAAAGGATTAGAACAATTGAAAACTGAAATGTTGCAATAGGAAGAATCTAGGATTACAAGTACATCAAGTGCATAGGATCCATAATTCTAATATAGCATCACTATACATAATGTGAATGTGGTCGCATTGCTCCACCTACACTACCGCAATCACAACAAGTCAGTCGCTATCAGACCCAGTTGGATTTTTTTCCGACTTGCTTTTCGCAGTAGTGTAGGTGCAGCGATGTGACCCCATTCACTTCTGTTAACGCTGTGATGCAGCAGCAGCACCGAGCACACTAATTTCACACAATTGCTGTCGCAGCCGTCGTTGAGACCAAGAGAACCTTCGCTAGATCTGTATGTTCATGTGAACGCAGCCTAACGGCTGTCACCAACTGTGATTGTTCTTCACATATTTCTTTCTCCTTTACAGATCTTAGCAGGAGCTCCATTTGGAAGCACTATCAACAAGAAAATCCCTGATAAGGAATTTTCCTCCGCACAGGACCTGAACACCATCTGGTCACTTGGGGCAAGACTCTGATCTATATGTTTAAAAGCCATTTATCACTGCTTAAGATTTACATCTATGCTGTGTACAGTACATTGTAGCCAGTTCATTAGTTAACTCTGCCTTTTCATTGTATATTAGCTCCATTAGTTAATTGATCCTAAGCAAGAATTGTACATGCACAAATAATTCCCTAGATGTCACATTATTCAATTAATTTTGGAATAGATATATAACATACAGTCATGGTGAAATTGTTCCAGAAAATTAAGTATTTCTCCCAGAAAATTATTGCAATTACACATGTTTTGTTACACACGTGTTGATTTCCTTTGTGTGCATTGGAACAACACAAAAAAAAGGTAAATTGGACATTATTTCACACAAAACCCCCAAAATGGTCGGGAAAAAAATTGTTGGCACACTCAACTTTATATTGGTTGCGCACCATTTGGCATACCGTATATACTCGAGTATAAGCCGACCCGAGTATAAGCCGAGGCAACTACTTTTACCACAAAATGTTGGGAAAATTTATTGACTTGATAAGCTGGGTATGCATTGTCCCCTCATCCCCATCCTGGTATGCATAGCCCCCTCATCCCTATCCTGGTCTGCATGGCTCCTCATCCCTATCCTGGCATGCATGCCCTCCTCATCCCTATCCTGGCATGCATGCCCTCTTCATCTCTATCCTGGCATGCATGCCCTCCTCATCCCTATCCTGGCATGCATACCCTCCTCATCCCTATCTTGGCATGCAAGCCCTCCTCATCCCTATCCTGGTATGCATGGCTCCTCATGCCTATCCTGGTATGCATGACTTCTCATCCTTATCCTGGTATGCATGGTTCCTCATCCCTATCCTTGTCTGCATGGCTCTTCATCCCTATCCTTGTATGCTTGGCTCTTCATTCCTATCCTTGTATGCATGGCTCCTCATCCTTATGCTGGTATGCATAACCCCCTTCAGAAAAACATTTAAAAATTAAATGTACTGTCCCTGTGCTCCCACGGTGCCAGCAGCTGCAGCAGCAGGGCGATCACATATGCCTGCTACTTAAGGGACTGAATATTCACTGCCCTCTCTGACCCAGGGGCGTGGAGGGCAGTGAATATTCATTCCCTTAAGTAGCATGCACACGCGATCGCCCAGCCGCTGCAGGAAGCCTGTGGATGCGACTTCTGTCCCCACTATTAAAGAGAAATGAATATTCAATGCCTGCACAGTGAATTTTATTTTCTCTTTAACAACGGGCACAGGTTTTAGCCACAGCAGTCGGCTTCTGCCTCCTGTGACCCGCTACTTTGCCATTGCCGCTCCCCCTCTGTCTTCGGTGTACCTCACTTGAGTATAAGCCGAGGATGGCATTTTAAGCCCAAATAAACTCGGCTTAGACTCGAGAATATATGGTAAATAGCTGCAATCAATCACTTCCTATAACAATAAACAAGCTTCTGACACCTCTCAACTGGAATTTTGGAACACTCTTATTTTGCATACTGCTCCAGGTTTCTAATATTTGAAGGATGCCTTCTCCCAACACCAATCTCTCCACAGGTGTTCAATTGTATTTAGATCCGGACTCATTGCTGGCCACTTCAGAACTCTCTAATAGTGATGAGCGAGTATGCTCGTTACTCAAGTTTCTCCGAGTATGATCGAGTGGTCTATGAGTATTTCGGCATGCTCAGAGATTTAGTTTATGTCGATGCAGCTGCTTGATTTGCAGCTGCTAGACAGCTTGAATACATGTAGGGATTGCCTAACCATCAGCCAATCCCCACATGTATTCAAGCTGTGAAAACAAAAACCGACACTGCGGACATAACTAGGGGTGAAAAAATCCCTCCAATACAGCATGCCCATGGCATACCACCAGGGACAAAACGGGACAAAACTCCCAACAATATACTAAACCTACAAAAGACAGGGAGCAAAACTGCCCCAGAAATAAATGTAATACACAAAATAACCATAAAAAATATACAAACTTTATTAATACACAAAATGTAAGACAGACATATAAATATGAGAATATGGTGATGATAGACAAATAGAACACTCCTATGGGCATATATATAAACACATAGGCACAAAATACAGTGCCATAGAAAATGACATGTGCAAAGTGCACAGGGTAAAAAGCCCGCACCTGTGTGCATACATTGGGTCGTGTTGTTAACGGGCAGAGAACCTACACTACCGCAACCCTAGGTGTACGGAAAGGCATTGCCTATTCATAAGGGAGCAGAGTGCGTCTGCATATGCATACACAGTGAAGATACCAGGCGTAAAGATAATATGAATAAAAACCCAAACATGGTACTATAACCTGTGCCACTACGGTATCATACCGCATACTACTGCCACTCAACAAATAGTTAAATCACGGGGTTACCCGAGATAAACCGCTCCAGTGCTTACCCATGTCCAGCAGGACACTTCATTATCGGGCATCTATATGACATGGGTAAGCACTGGAGCGGTTTATCTCGGGTAACCCCGTGATTTAACTATTTGTTGAGTGGCAGTAGTATGCGGTATGATACCGTAGTGGCACAGGTTATAGTACCATGTTTGGGTTTTTATTCATATTATCTTTACGCCTGGTATCTTTACTGTGTATGCATATGCAGACGCACTCTGCTCCCTTATGAATAAGCAATGCCTTTCCGTACACCTAGGGTTGCGGTAGTGTAGGTTCTCTGCCCGTTAACAACACGACCCAATGTATGCACACAGGTGCGGGCTTTTTACCCTGTGCACTTTGCACATGTCATTTTCTATGGCACTGTATTTTGTGCCTATGTGTTTATATATATGCCCATAGGAGTGTTCTGTTTGTCTATCATCACCATATTCTCATATTTATATGTCTGTCTTACATTTTGTGTATTAATAAAGTTTGTATATTTTTTATGGTTATTTTGTGTATTACATTTATTTCTGGGGCAGTTTTGCTCCCTGTCTTTTGTATGTATTCAAGCTGTCTAGCAGCTACAAATCATGCATCTGCGTCGACATAAACGAAACCTCCGAAATACTCTGAGACCACCAGAGCATGCTCAGAGAAACTCGAGTAACGAGCATACTCGCTCATTACTACTCTCTAGCACTTTGTTTCCATCCATTTCTGGAAGCTTCCTGAAGTATGTTCGAGGTCATTATTTATCTATTTATCATTGATTGCAACACTAATTCCATATATCTACCACTGTTTTTTGGGGTCCTATTGGGACATTTTTTATCCCCTATAGTTTTACTACATCATTACTGATTGCTGATATAAAGCAATGGTCCCATAGTCGAATAAGGTCTGATTTGATGACTAAGGCTGTTTATTTTTTACAATTTATGTGCTGGCATTTTTTGGGTGCCATCTGAACATGCTGGCCTTGTTACTATGATCCGTATTGCCATCTATGATCTAGGGTCAGTTATTCAGGGATCTATCATCAATTTATTGGTGTTTCCCGGATGATGACAGGGTATTCTAGGGACTTCAGGGACAGCCAGCGAGGAGAGGGGGTGCCACTGTTATAATTCATAGGGTTCCAATCTCCGCTAGTAGACGGGTACTGAGACTAGGTTCTTCATAGGGATTTGATACCATTCTTTCCTATTGATCTTGTGTGTTTTCTGTCTTTTTGGGACAATTTTTCTTTTTAATAAGTACCTAAAAAAGATATTATTTTTACACTTCTTTATTACATTATTTTTTACACATGTTAGCCGTTTTACTGAGGCCTCCTGTTTAAATCCAATTTTGTTATAATGTGCCGTGGAGCCACAGAGGACAAAGGGCTGTCATCCCCCTTACTGCTCCCCATGGCAAGCTGTATTACTATTCACCCCAGACGTGACCCCCACCAACAATTTTCCTCTGGCCAAAGTCACACTTCCTTCAATCTCATGCTCCTCCTCAGTGACATTGTACAGTAGTTCAGGCTCAGCACTTAGATTTAAGGAGCCCCTACTACAGCTGGCCAGAAAAGGAGGTCCAAGTAGCCTGGACGAAGGACAGCTGCAAAGGAAACCACACTATGCAGAGCTGCATCAGGCAAGGAGCGACGGCCGGGGTTCAGTCAGAGAGAGCGGTGAGTGGTGTCAGTGACTGACACTGCTCTCCTGTGTGCCTGCTCCCCAGCTGTCACTGTGCTGAATTCCTCCTGCCAGAGGAATATGCTGGGCGGCCGCAGGCATTCAGCCATTCAGCTATTTTTTTTTTCTCCCCAAAGTGCATCCCCCTCTGGAAGGCAGGAGGTAGTGCTCTAGGCAGGTGCCTACCCTGCCTACCCCTCATCTTGACCCTGCAAAGACATGCAATGCAAAGATTGAGTCAACTTCTACCCTTTTTATCTGGTTTCAGGTGTAATTTTCATATTGCCCTGGCCTGTTTCTTGCCACAGGTGAGTTTGAATGAGCATCACATGCTTGAAACAAAGCTGTTTACCCACAATTTTGGAAAGATGCCAACAATTTTATACGACCCATTTTTGGGATTCTGTGTGAATTCATGTCCAACTTACCTTGCATACAGGCGTGTATGTGCCATAGTGGAAACCAATGCAGCTGATATGAGAACTTCAGAGCGCGAAGGATCTACTCTAGATTGGTCTTTTGTCCATTTTAGTTAGTGTAGTGAGATCCTTGATAGGGGAATGCAATGTACAATACTTTAGGACACACAGACTTTTTGTGTGGATTAATACGGTTTGAAAAAACAACCAATCTAACAACCAACATCTAAAAAAACACCCAAATTTTTGTTTACCTTAGTATCAGAAATAAAACATGGAGAACATAGGTGCACTGCAACCGTCATATATCTAAAACTAATTGTTATAAATTATTCCAAAATTGTAGGCACAGTAGATAGATCTAATTAAAGGGCCACATAGTGTACATTTATATGGCAAACATACGCCATATGTCACATTTTATAGAATAACAGTACTTTGACTGCAAACAAATATAGGAACATCGTGCCACTTATGGTTTCCCACAGCTGACATTTGTCTACAGGATAAGTAATAGATCTATGATTGCTGTGAGCCAGACTCTTCCTACCGCGATCACAACACGGGAGGTCTCAAGTTACTCAGTCCTCCTCAACAGACAAGCATAGCGGTGAAGAATTAGGATGAAGTGGCTAGCATACATGCTACATTCAAAGGGAATCTGTCAAAGAGATCAACTCTTCCAAATTACATTTATAGACATGCAGGTCTTTCAAAGCTATATCTTCAAACTGTTATTGCTTCCAGGAAAATCATCATTTTAATTTATATGCAAATGAAATGTTACATGCTGTGGGCATGACTTCCAGAACCTCTGCCTCCCAAGGTTGTTTTCCTGCCCTTAATGTGAATATGAGCTTAAATTTTGGAATGCAGCAACAGATAGATAATATAAAGGTGTCAATAAATTAAGCTTTCAAAGACCTGCATGTGCATAAAGGTGGTTTTGGTAGTGTGGAGTTATCTTAATAACAAAATTCCCTTTTACGTCCATGAAGATGATGAATACACCCACTTATAGCACTAAACATTTAATTTGTTGGAAACCTCTTTAAAGCATTTGATTTCAATACGTAAATACATGGCTCTATTTAACCTTTGCCCATTTTATAGGGTTATCTCCAATACTCCGTGCTATTTTATGGCTACTATGGACGGGAAAGAAAAATAGGAAGAGCTGGGTATCGTCTGCCATTGGCATATTTCCTTGTTGGACTGGCAGTCTTTGCATACAGTTTCATCACACTATTAAGAAAGTAATTTGCTATTATACAGTATATTATGCCAGTATGATATTATGTATGTCATGATTCTTAGGTACCTAGAAAAGGATTTCACAGAGCAGGAGAACAGCAGAACTGAGGAGGAGGAACAATTGATGGTGTCATGTAATGCATGGGCTGGGTCAGCAGAGGAAAACCTTTCTTAGGCCAGTCTCACACGTCCAGATAATTCCGGTACCGGAGAAAACGGTACCGGAGTTATCCGTGTCTGTGTGTCCGTGTGCTCATGTAGGCCATCCGTGTGGGATCCGTGTGATGTCCGTGAGTACGTTTTTAGGGTTCGTGTGCTGTCCGTGTGCTGTACGTGTGTCCGTGTATTGCAACAATTTTTACAATTTTAACCCTATGACAGGAAAAATGCACACGGACAGCACACGGATGGCACACGGACAGCATCCGTGTGCGGTACGTGTTTACACGGACCCATTTACTTTAATGGGTCCGTGTGATCCGTGTTCTCCCACGAACACTGACATGTCTCCGTGTTTTGCAAACGGACACACGGTCCGTGAAAACACGCTGACATGTGCAGAGACACATTTATTTTAATGGGTCTACGTGAGTCAGTGTCTCCGGTACGTGAGGAAACTGTCACCACACGTACCGGAGCCACTGACGTGTGAAACCGGCCTTACTGAATAGATAGCTATTTGTTCTGGTTTATACAGGATGGGGATGTAAGATAAAGAAAAAAAAACATTTCAATAGGTACTTTTATGCATCTTCAAAAATAAGTTAAATAATGAAACCGCTAATAAAATCCATTCTGTAGACATATGTAGTAAACTCTATAGATACTGTGGCAGGTTATAGTCTCTTTCTAACTAGATGCAGGAAAATAATCTTTTATTAATTTCTCAGAATGGCAAAGAATTCACGGATGAGTTTGGCAAGTGCGTCCGATGAAAACTACACCTTCTGCTGGAGAATCTTCTGTGCATGGGATTATCTCATTGGGAATCCAGAAGCTTCTGAAAGCAAAACAGCTGCGATAGTCAATAGTATTAGAGTGAGTGCTTCATCACGTACTTCAATCATATCATGACCATCAGATCTAGAGTCTAGCATAAATCAGACATAGAGTACAGGAGGGCAATGGATATGTCATACCTCTAATATGTTTTGCAGCTAAAGACGACCTGTCACCAGGTAAAAATTGGCCAGTTTTTGCTATTATTTTAATCCTGCTGCCCACCTAGTACTCAGTTTTATTATTTTTATAAAGCTGGCTTATGGTTCCACAGTTTTTGGTGTTTTTATTCAGTGCACTCCAATGTACTATTTGTCATGGTCTTTACAAAGCAGGCAAGGCTCACGGTAATTATTCAGAGCAGCCTAAAGACATGACCCCAGTGAATCCTGTGAGCACCACCCTCTTAGTAAAGACAATAAAAAATAAAGAACATTAGATGAGAATAAAGTTATTGCAAAAACTGGCCACTTTTGACCTGATGACAGATCCTTTATAAGAACGAAAGGGACAGAGATGCATATGCTTGACCATTGCTCCATTCATGAGGATCTTCAGAGATGTGTTCTTAAAAAACGCTGGTGGTCAAACTGTTGGGGTTCTTAGTGATCAATATCTTATACATTATCCTATCGATAGGGAAATACATTATTAACTTGGTGCAAACGTTTTCAATATTTTTTAACTGTCCCTACATATTGCTACATTGCTTCCATTACTTGGCAATATCCTCTATATTGCCCTGTAAATGTATTGATAACAATCTTATTATTATCGCTAAATCAATAAATAGGGCATGTTAGGTTAGGCTATGGGTTGAACTAGATAGACTTCTTTAACCTTAATAACTAGGTATGTTACTATGTTACTATGATTTAATGCTGCCTAACGGTGCCCATGCCCCTTGGATAGTTGTCAACCAAACTCAGTTGCTAGCTCATTTCACAGACACTTGTTTCTTCTGCATCTCTATACACATGAACACTTGTGTGTTCTCTATGGGGAGAGAGAAGAGTAAGGGTATAGAAAACACTTTTAACAATGTCTTCTCACCATTACTGATGGAAATGGTCCATCCTTCTCTCCAGGGCCGGCGTCAGCACCCGGCGCACCCGGGCAAGTGCTGGGGCCCTGAGCAGGCAGGGGACCCCCCGCCTGCTCCGGGCCCCCGACACTTGAGATACTTACCTCTCCCGGTTCCAGCGCTGCAGCGTCTTCCATCCTCTGACTGTGACATTCAGGTCAGAGGGCGCGATGACGTCACCAGTGCGCGCCCTCTGCCTGAGCAGTCACAGCACAGAGAGCAGGAAGATGCTGAGGAGTCCAGAGCAGCGTCAAGCAACGAGAGGTGAGTATTTCATTTTTTTTTTAATATTTGGAGCAATATATGGGGACCATCAGAAGGGGCCCATATATGAAGCATCTTATGGGGCCAATAATATTGGCAGCATCTTATGGGGCCAATAATATAGGGAGCATCTTATGAAGCCAATTCTATAGGGAGCATTATATGGGGCCAATTTAATATGGAGCATCTTATGGGGCCAATTCAATATGGAGCAGTTTATGGGGCCAATTACATATGTAGCAGTATATGGGGCAAATAATATATGATGCATCGTATGGGACTATTTATACATGGAGCATTTTGTATGGCCAATTATATATGGAGCATTATATGGGGCCAATTATTTTTGGAGCATTATATGGGACCCATTCTGTAAGGAGTATTATATGGGCCCATTATGTATGGAGCATCATATGGGGCCCATTCTGTATGGAGCAATATATGGGACTCAGTATACTGTATGAGGCCGATCATATACTGTATGGAGCATTATGTGAGGCCCATTATATATGGAGCAATAGATGGGGCCCATGATATACTATATGGAGAATTATATGTGGCTCACTATACTGTATTGAGCATTATATGGGGCCAATTTAATATGGAGCATCTTATGGGGCCAATTCAATATGGAGCAGTTTATGGGGCCAATTACATATGTAGCAGTATATGGGGCAAATAATATATGAAGCATCGTATGGGACTATTTATACATGGAGCATTTTGTATGGCCAATTATATATGGAGCATTATATGGGGCCAATTATACATGGAGCATCTTATGGGGTCAATTATTTTTGGAGCATTATATGGGACCCATTCTGTAAGGAGTATTATATGGGCCCATTATGTATGGAGCATCATATGGGGCTCATTCTGTATGGAGCACTCTGTGGTGCCCATTATATTGTATGGAGCATTATATGAGGTTCATTATTCTGTTTGGAGCAATATATGGGGCTCATTATTCTGTATAGAGGACTATATGGTGCCAATTATACTGTATAGAGCACTATATGGGGCCATTATACTGTATGGGGCAATATATGGGGCTCATTATTCTGTTTGGAGCAATATATGGGGCTCATTATTCTGTATAGAGGACTATACTGTCCGGTTTCTGAGCTAATGTACAATTTACAATAGATATCACTCATATAATGTAAGAAGTAAGTGAAATCTTTGCCATTGTACTATACCTTTATTTCTTTGCCATATCTGTGCATTATGAATTGTGGTATGTGTTAAAGGGGCCCACTGGGACTCTTTCGCCCAGGGCCCATGAAAACCTGGAGCCGGCCCTGCTTCTCTCCTCTGAAATTATAATCATATTTATCATATGAGTAAGTGAGTTCAAGGCTCTCTCAGTAAAGAGTATGTCTTACAAACAAAGTATAGTACATTTTAACTGATAGATCTTGGAATAATAATAATTTCCACAATTGCATGTGTTAAATAAATGTTCCTATGCTGAGATAAACCTTATAAATGTGCCCCTGCTGTGTGCTGTTTAATGGCTGTGTCTGACTGTACAGGAACATGGTCTGATCATACTACAGCTCCTGGGCACGAGAGGAAGCAAAAGAGTATATAGACAGGATGGGATCATAGATGATTCTTTCGCTGAGGCAAAACATGTTTAAAGCTAAGTGCACACGTTGCGGAATTGCCACGGAAATTTCCGCGGCAATTCCGCAACTCCTGCCGCTGGTATATCGCATGCGGAATTGGCATGCGTATTCCCACTGAACACTAGCGTTTTGCAAGCGTAATTAGCTTGCAGAATGCTAGTGTTTTCCAAGCCATCTGTAGCTGATTGACAGGTTGGTCACACTTGTCAAACATAGTGTTTGACAAGTGTGACCAACTTTTTACTATTGATGCTGCCTATGCAGCATTAATAGTAAAAAGATATAATGCTAAAAATAATTTTAAAAAAATAAAAAAATGGTTATTCTCACCTTCCGACGTCACCCGATCTCCTCAGCGATGCATGCGGTGGCTGGAATGCTGTGTGCGAAGGACCTGGGATGATGTCACGGTCATGTGACCGCAACGTCATCCCAGGTCCTTCACACACAGCATCCCTGGGAACGGAAGCGGCCGCGTGCACCGCTGAGAGGCGGGAGGACTCCGGGGGCCATCGGAAGGTGAGTATATCACTAGTTTTTATTTTAATTCTTTTTTTTTAACAATTATATGGTGCCCAGTCCGTGAAGGAGAGTCTCCTCTCCTCCACCCTGGGTACCATCCGCACATGATCCGCTTACTTCCCACATGGTGGGCATAGCCCCATGCGGGAAGTAAGCGGATCAATGCATTCCTATGTGTGCGGAATCCCCGCGATTCTGCAAATTAATGAACATGCTGCGCTTTTTTCCGGAATGCGTTTCCGCTCAGGAAAAAATGCAGCATGTGCATACAAAATGCGATTGCATTCTTTTAATAGGATGCTTAATGTGATTGTTTTTTCGCGGTTTTATCACGTTTTTATAGCGAAAAAACGCGAAGAAAAAAAATGGAAAATCCAGAACGTGTGCACACAGCCTAAGAGCAAGCAGCAAATGCTTTATCTTACAGAAAGAATCAGCTGTGATCCCATGCTGTCCTGTCTGTATACAGCATTTCGAAAGTGCATGATTAGTTCAGAAGGAGAAAAATGTAGTTTTCCCTAATAAGATATATTACAAAGTTTCTTATTTTCATGTGTAGTATTGATTCTGCAGTTCTTATTAAGATTTTCATGGTGCCCTAACCACAGGCAGTATGCAGGCAGTAGGCATATGCATTAGGGAGAGACAAATCAATCAAAACAAACTGGGTGGAGAAAGATCTATGCCAGCCGCCCAGCAGACTGGACTTCTAGTCTCCTCTCTAGGCGCTTGGCTCATTTTTCAAGCTATGATTTATCTGAAATGTCTCAAAGTGAGCTGCCTGCCTGTATTTTATACTGCCTGTTGTTCGGGCGGTATGAGACAGCTGACAGATTCCCTGTAAGGAGAGACAATCTTTACCATGGTAAGGACTCATATAGATGACATTGCGCTAATGCTATTATTATACTGACCAGTTGCATTTTGGAGGCAGGTTATTCATTTGCTTTTTTTCTTACTTTTCTTAAAGGAAGCGATATTAGAAGAGCAGGAAAAGCGAAAAAGCAAGAATTTGTAAGTACAACACTAAACCTCTTTTTTAGGTTTCACATTGTGTTAAATACTGTTTTGTTATATAGTTACATTGTACAATGGAAAAATATGGGCCCATGTTATTCTTGTTACATTGCTCCATGTGCACTGATAATGATAGCGTTTACTACTAAAGTCTAATCATGCACAATTGAGAATATACTGTAGCTCTGGAATACAGTACAGGCCATAACTCAGGACAAAAAGGAATAAAATAATATACGTACTCTAAAAAATGGCATTCAGAGATGAACATACTGTACCTTTAGTTAATTTATTGGAATAAGCTGTTTGCATGAGAAAATGCTATATTTCTTTTCAGCAATACACAATGTAATCAGATGCAGTATGTGATCAGATGGTTGTAATAATCCATATAACAATAAACATATAAAGCTGTGTTGGCTCGTAGTTTTGTATTTTTATATGTTTGATATCTATAGTGGGATTTTTTTATTAAAGGCACTAAGACTTAGCTATTGATGACATCCATAAAATAGGTTCATCAATATAGGATTGGTGGTGGAGGTGGGGTCGATGTCAGGCACCCCAACTGATCAGCTCTTCGCAGGTCCTGGGGCGTCTCTGAAATAAAATGTTTACGGAGCTAGGATACCAAAGCTCCTTTCACTGATTAGTGACCATTCTCAGGTGCTATAATACTCGAAAACTACCACTATGCAGTATACAGAGATTTGGTGTCCCGGCTCTCTATACTATATACTTCCAGCCGCCATAGGACCTCATTGGTGGGAGTGACGGCTGTCGGACTTCCAAGAATCTGATGACTTATCCTAAGGATAGGTCATCAAAATCTCAATCCTGTACAACCTCTAAGGTAATTTGTAGTGTCATTTTGCATCTCTGCCTATATGTAACACAAGAAAATATGAAACCATCTTCACTTTACCACATGTTCTGCTTCCAGGGCTGTGACAATAAGTCTAAGAATTCTTGCCAACATCTTAGTTCTACTCTCGCTTGCCGGCAGTATATACATTATCTACTTTGTGGTCGACAGATCACAAAAACTGGAACGTACAAAAATAGAGCTATCACTTTGGGAGAAAAATGAGGTAAATTAGTTTAATTCTCTTCCTTTCTTGGTGGTAATAATTTGGTTTTGTGACCAGGGTCTACATGTTTCGCATTGCCTAAACAGTGTGGCTAAGCTCTTTACATTACGGACAGTACACCCAATCAGTAGTTTGGCTTCATGAAGTCAGTTTATGATTTACTACTTGCATTTTTAATTTTATGATAGTAAGTATCAATACTTTATGCACTCATTTCTCCAAGATGTTGGTTCCATCTTTTTTTTTTATTCAAATAACCCCTTTTTATTAATTTTATTATTTTTGCTTGCCTAATATTGCTAGGTTTATTGGTTAACAAATATTTCCCATGGGTCAAAAATATTATGTTTTGTAACTGAAAGTAGGCAATGACTGATAAGGTCTTTAATATTGCCTTTGGTGTTGTCATGTTAAATTTCGTATGTATGTTCCTGAGTCATCTAGAAAAACGATTGACTGTTTTCTGCACATCCAAGAAAATCGGTCTGATGCTAATCACACTCTTCTCAGAGTTTGATCAGAGTAGGATCTGATTTTCTTGCAGGTGGAGAGACAAAAAAGTTTCTCCACCTCCTCTATAAAGTCAATCACTGAAAATGTGATGTGATGTCACTTGAGTGCAGTCTGATGATCTCCACGGACCCATAGACATGAATGGGAGAGTGCAATCTAATTATTGGAGGTAAATTGTGCATGCAGTGATTTATTCCTCAGACTGACTCAGTAAAAAAATCGGACACATGCCCAGCCTTATAGAATAATATTGGGACAAGTGCTCCCCATCAAAACAACAGATGGCATTCATCCGAGCTATATGGTCATCTGCACGAGCCCTAAGAATTAATTTGGCTTCTACCTCGTGATCAACTCTGAGAGAAGTTGTGATCAGCCATACATTTACTTTGCAAATGAATGGTTGACCATCTAATACATAAGCCGATAGGTTTCACAAGTTCACGCTCTTAAATGGGGGGTCCAAGAATGTGATTTTGATATAATAAGGCATAGAGGCAGGGGTGGTCCTGACAGGACAACAAATTTAATGGAGAATTGATAACACGTGAATGTAAATATGTTGAGTCTGATATATATGTGGATGCTGTATACTTCTTTACAGGTGAGCGTTGTGGTTTCACTTATAACCATGATTGCTCCTTCAGCATTTGAGCTGGTAGCTGCCTTGGAAATGTATCATCCGAGAACAACATTAAGATTCCAGCTGGCGAGGTGAGAATGAAGAGCATAATTAAGATAATACTGACTTCATGGAGATATGCTATCCAGATATTCACTTTATCCGTTCTGTCTTCAGGGTTCTGGTTTTGTATCTAGGAAACTTGTACAGTTTAATCATTGCCCTACTGGACAAAGTAAACAGCATGAGTGAAGTAAGTTAAAAGTGAAGCTTTTACACAAAATAATTATCAATAAATTCATTGAACTAACTTGACATCTCCCTGGAAGTAGTAGAGATAGTAACGAAACTAACTTCACATCTCCCTCTTAGTAGTGGACAACCCTGCCCAGTACTAGTAACCAACAGAGAAAACAAAGATCCTCCCAAAACAAAATATGTAAAAATTAATTAATCTTTATTTAGTTACCAATGTTAGTTTAAAAAACACATTAGATGACATAAAGCAAAGGAGATGGCAACACATGCCATGCAGAATACGAAAGACACTGTGCAAAGAAATAAATCATTAGTATCAGAAATATAAAGTTGGAAACATGGGTAAACACTTAATGCAAACAATACCTAATATTGCAGCAATGAACTACTGAGAGGTGACAAATATCCTACTAAACATCTCCAGAAGCAGCAAAATATATAAAGTGCTGAGTAATATTACAAAAGTGTCAAGTGCTTGAGATGTGGAAATAATGCAGATTGCAGAGTGATGCTTGGAGATGTCCCGAACCTGTGCTGCGGATCAAGAGGGACGGATGTCAGAAAAACACTCCAAAACATCACTAGTATTTTGTTGCATCGCCTCTGGCTTTTATAACAGCTTGCAGTCTCTGAGGCATGGACTTAATGAGTGTCAGACAGTACTCTTCATCAATCTGGCTCCAACTTTCTCTGATGGCTGTTGCCAGATCAGCTTTGCAGGTTGGAGCCTTGTCATGGACCATTTTCTTCAACGTCCACCAAAGATTTTCAGTTGGATTGAGATCCAGACTATTTGCAGGCCATGACATTGACCTTATGTGTCTTTTTTCAAGGAATGTTTTCACAGTTTTTGTTCTATGGCAGGATTCATTATCATCTTGAAAAATGATTTCATCATCCCCAAACATCTTTTCAATTGATGGGATAGGAAAAGTGTCCAAAATAGCAACATAAACTTGTGCATTTATTGAAGATGTAATGACAGCCATCTCCCCGGTGCCTTTACCTGACATGCAGCACCATATCATCAATAACTCTGGAAATTTGCATATTCTCTTCAGGCTGTCATCTTTATAAATCTCATTGGAATGGCAAATCCCATTTCCTTTAGGTGGTTTCTTACAGTTCGGTCACAGTCGTTGACTCCAGTTTCCACTCATTCGTTCCTCATTTGCTTTGTTGTGCATTTCCTGTTTTGGAGACATGTTGCTTTAATTTCCTTAAACTTGACGCTTTGATGTCTTCCTTGGTCTACCAGTATGTTTGCCTTTAACAGCCTTCCCATGTTGTTTGTATTTGGTCCAGATTGTTGACACAGCTGACTGTGAACAACCAACATGTTTTGCAACATTGCGTGATGATTTACCCTCTTTTAAGAGTTTGATAATCCTCTCCTTTGTTTCAATTGACATCTCTGGAGTTGGAGCCATGATTCATGTCAGTCCACTTGGTGCAACAGGTCTCCAAGGTGTGATCACTCCTTTTTAGATGCAGACTAATGAGCAGATCTATTTTGATGGAGGTGTTATTTTTGGGTATGAAAATTTACAGGGTGATTCCATAATGTTTTCCTCAGAATTGAGTGATTCCATAATTTTTCCCCTATGCTCGGCTAAAAAAAGTAACCATTACTGACTACCACATTTTTTGTTCTTGATTTCTTTTAGTGTTTCTTAAAGCCAGAAAGTTGCCATTTGAAATGACTTTAGTTTTGTGCCATGTCTGTGATCTGCTTTTTTTCTACAAAATTATGAACTGAATGAACATCCTCCAAGGCCGGTGGTACCATAATTTTTGCCTAGAGTTGTACTTACCTTCCGTGCCAGCACTCCCGTTCCTATAACAAAACTGAATACAGGGATCACCATAAAATGGAAAATATTTTATTGAAACATACAGCACAGAAGTATAAAAATATTTCAAAAGTAAAACATGCCATGAAGAAACACAATTAGCCTGAAATAAGGCTGAGATGCCCACGTCTATCGAAACCAACCATCAAAATAGACTGATCAGATTAAATAACAATACAATATAAATAGAATCCCTGAGGAAATTTGCATGTGTTGTCAACAATCTGTGCCCAAAAAATGAAACTAGGTAAAGTCAGCAAATACATTTTAATGCAAAGTTAGTATCAGTAAAGGCTAACAATATATATTTCCATCAATATGTACTGACAAAGATAAAAAAACAGCAGTTTCAAAAATCTGCCTAAATATGGAACAAACCAAACTTGAACAATCCCTTCTCATACACCACTCCTGGCCCCGATAAAATAAAAAAGCTTATGCTCAGGACCAGTGCTGTTCCATCGGTTTCAGAACTCGTGAACAAGGGGCTGTCATGTGGTTGTTAGAACATACCTGGCACCCAATCAGGGCTGGCATCACTGGCCTCACCTTTGGACAAATCGAACATCAGAAGGAAGGACTGGCACAGACAGTGACACCAGCACTGATTGGACACCAGGCTCATGTGTCATAACAACCACACGAGAGCCCCAGGAACGAGAGTATCGACACCGCTGTAATAGTACTGACACAGGAGATGAGTATGAGCTTTTTTATTTTATCGGATCCAAGCGTTTTCATATATTTTTTCACGTTTTCTTTCAGAATAGCAGTAATGACACATTCAGAGACGCTGCCCCTCTCTATGCTACCGCAGCAGTCACTGTGTTTTCTACCGCAACTCCTGCTGTTGGAATGGACACAAACTCTACACTTCTTCTAGAATTTGAGCAGAACTTGACAAAACCGTTGGCACTTATTGACAACCAGACAACACTGTCTATTATACCAACCATCCGACCACATAAGAATGAATGTTGGGAAACCTATGTAGGACAGGTGAGTTAATAACAGTGGTACATGGCAAATGACTTATGTACAGTAGGCAAAATGTAGTTAAAGGCTACAACAAAGGCAGGATGCTATGTGAGAAAGATACCTGCACAGTTTGTGGATACCCATGAAATATATGTATTGTGTTCAATCCGGATCCTAGGCAATCCACTCCACTGATCACGGATTAAGCTTGCAAAGTATCAATCAGCTTTGTTTGAAGTGAAGAAAAAGGGTTTTCCAAACCAGCAAAGCCAATTGAAAGCAAAGTTTTTTTTATTCTGACTTCATTAAAATAGTGGCATGGGCATATCAAATACCGACGAGTCTCAAATCTAGCTGAGTCATAATCAAAGGTATATATATATATATATATATATATATATATATACACATTGCTCAAAAAAATGAAGGGAACACTTAAGCAACAGAATATAACTCCAAGTAAATCCAACTTCTGTGAAATCAAACTGTCCACATAGGAAGCAACACTGACAATCAATTTAACATGCTGTGGTGCAAATTGAATAGAAAACAGATGGAAATTATTGGCAATTGTCAAGACACACTCAATAAAGGAGTGGTTCTGCAGGTGGTGACCACATACAACATCTCAGTACCAATGCTTTCTGGCTGATGTTTTGGTCACTTTTGAATGTTGTTTGTGCTTTCACACTCATGGTAGCATGAGACGGACTCTAATACCCATACAAGCGGCTCAGGTAGTGCAGCTCATCCAGGATGGCACATCAATGCGAGCTGTGGAAAGTAGGTTTGCGTTGTCTGTCAGTGTAGTCTCCAGAGGCTGGAGACACTACCAGGAGATAAGACAGTACACCAGAGACAAGGAGGGGGTTGTAGGAGGGCAAAAACCCAGCAACAGGACCGGTACCTCAGCCTTTGTGCAAAGAGGAACAGGAGGAGCACTGCCAAAGCATGTGTCTGCACAAACGGTTAGAAATCGACTCCATGAGGATGGTCTGAGTGGCCGACGTCCATAAATGGGGGTTGTGCTCACAACCCAACACCATGCAGGATGCTTGGCATTTGCAACAGAACATCAGGATTGGCAAATTCGCCACTGGTGCCCTGTGCTCTATACAGATGAATGCAGGTTCACACTGAGCACATGTGACAGAGTCTGTAGACACCATGGAGAGCGAACTTCTGCCTGTAACATCCTTCAGCATGACCTGTTTGGCAGTGGGTCAGTAATGGCGTGAGCTGACATTTCTTTGGAGGGCCACACAGCCCTCCATGTGCTCACCAGAGGTAGCCTGACTGCCATTAGGTACTGAGATGAGATCCTCAGACTCCTTGTGAGACCAAATGCTGGTTCAGTTGGCACCAGGTTCCTCCTACTGCAGAGCAATGCCAGACCTCATGTGGCTGGAGTGTGTCAGCAGTTCCTGCAAGATGACGCCATTAAAGTTATGGACTGGCCCGCCCGTTCCCCAGACCTGAACCCCATTGAACGCTTCTGGGACATCATGTCTCGCACCATCCACCAATGTCATGTTGCACCACAGACTGTCCAGGAGTTAGCGGATGCTTTAGTCCAAGTCTGGGAGGAGATCCCTCAGGAGACCATCCGCTGCCTCATCAGGAGCATGCCCAGGCATTGTAGGGAGGTCATGCAGGCACGTGGAGGCCACACACACTACTGAGCATCATTTGCTTGTCTTGAGGCATTTCCACTGAAGTTGGATCAGCCTCTAACTTCATTTTCCACTTTGATTTTAAGCATCATTCCAACTCCAGACCTCCGTGAGCTATTAGTTGTGATTCAGTTGATAATTTTTTGTAGATGGACTGGCCTGTCTCGTGGTAGCACCTCCAGCCTCTGGACACTACACTGACAGACACAGCAAACTTTCTTGCCACAGCTCGCATTGATGGGCCATCCTGGATGAGCTGCACTACCTGAGCCACTTGTATGGGTTATAGAGTCCGTCCCATGCTACCACGAGTGTGAAAGCACAAACAACATTCAAAAGTGACCAAAACATCAGCCAGAAAGCATTGGTACGGAGATGTTGTCTGTGGTCGCCATCTGCAGAACCATTCCTTTATTGAGTGTGTCTTGATAATTGCCAATAATTTCCATCTGCTGTCTATTCCATTTGCACAACAGCATGTGAGATTGATTGTAAAACAGTGTTGCTTCCTAAGTGGACAGTTTGATTTCACAGAAGTTTGATTTACTTGGAGTTATATTCTGTTGTTTAAGTGTTCCCTTTATTTTTCTTGAGCAGTGCATACAGTTAGGGCCAGAAATATTTGGACAGTGACACAATTTTCGCGAGTTGGGCTCTGCATGCCACCACATTGGATTTGAAATGAAACCTCTACAACAGAATTCAAGTGCAGATTGTAACGTTTAATTTGAAGGGTTGAACAAAAATATCTGATAGAAAATGTAGGAATTGTACACATTTCTTTACAAACACTCCACATTTTAGGAGGTCAAAAGTAATTGGACAAATAAACATAACCCAAACAAAATATTTTTATTTTCAATATTTTGTTGCAAATCCTTTGGAGGCAATCACTGCCTTAAGTCTGGAACCCATAGACATCACCAAACGCTGGGTTTCCTCCTTCTTAATGCTTTGCCAGGCCTTTACAGCCGCAGCCTTCAGGTCTTGCTTGTTTGTGGGTCTTTCCGTCTTAAGTCTGGATTTGAGCAAGTGAAATGCATGCTCAATTGGGTTTAGATCTGGAGATTGACTTGGCCATTGCAGAATGTTCCACTTTTTGGCACTCATGAACTCCTGGGTAGCTTTGGCTGTATGCTTGGGGTCATTGTCCATCTGTACAATGAAGCGTCGTCCAATCAACATCAGCATTTGGCTGAATCTGGGCTGAAAGTATATCCCGGTACACTTCAGAATTCATCCGGCTACTCTTGTCTGCTCTTATGTCATCAATAAACACAAGTGACCCAGTGCCATTGAAAGCCATGCATGCCCATGCCATCACGTTGCCTCCACCATGTTTTACAGAGGATGTGGTGTGCCTTGGATCATGTGCCGTTCCCTTTCTTCTCCAAACTTTTTTCTTCCCATCATTCTGGTACAGGTTGATCTTTGTCTCATCTGTCCATAGAATACTTTTCCAGAACTGAGCTGGCTTCTTGAGGTGTTTTTCTGCAAATTTAACTCTGGCCTGTCTATTTTTGTTATTGATGAATGGTTTGCATCTAGATGTGAACCCTTTGTATTTACTGTCATGGAGTTTTCTCTTTACTGTTGACTTAGAGACAGATACACCTACTTCACTGAGAGTGTTCTGGACTTCAGTTGATGTTGTGAACGGGTTCTTCTTCACCAAATTAAGTATGCGGCGATCATCCACCACTGTTGTCATCCGTGGACGCCCAGGCCTTTTTGAGTTCCCAAGCTCACCAGTCAATTCCTTTTTTCTCAGAATGTACCCAACTGTTGATTTTGCTACTCCAAGCATGTCTGCTATCTCTCTGATGGATTTTTTCTTTTTTTTCAGCCTCAGGATGTTCTGCTTCACCTCAATTGAGAGTTCCTTTGACCGCATGTTGTCTGCTCACAGCAACAGCTTCCAAATGCAAAACCACACACCTGGAATCCACCCCTGACCTTTTAACTACTTCATTGATTACAGGTTAACAAGGGAGACGCCTTCAGAGTTAATTGCAGCCCTTAGAGTCCATTGTCCAATTACTTTTGGTCCCTTGAAAAAGAGGACGCTATGCATTACAGAGCTATGATTCCTAAACCCTTTCTCCGATTTGGATGTGGAAACTATCATATTGCAGCTGGGAGTGAGCACTTTCAGCCCATATTATATATATAATTGTATTTCTGAACATGTTTTTGTAAACAGCTAAAATAACAAAACTTGTGTCACTGTCCAAATATTTCTGGCCCTAACTGTATATACTGTATATAAATTAAATCAAGCAGCTTTGTTTGAAGTAATCAAAAAGAGTTTTCCAATCCAGAAGAGCCAATTAAAAGCAAAGCAAACTTTTTATTGTGACTTCATTAAAATAGTAGAACGGGCAAAATACATACTGTTGTGTTTCAAGCCTGGCTTGATGTTATATGTTTCATATGTCTTAATCAAAGATAAATAAAAAAAATTATGATAAAAAGTGCACTTTTGTTATCTCTACCAAAAATTTCTAAGTTGGAAAAATGGCTTTAGTTAACAACATGTGAAACTTTAGCAAATTGTTTAATCATCTACATTAATGACTGGAATCTTCCCATTCCAGGAGATGTTGAAGCTTTCCATTATTGATATGATTTTCACAGTGGCCAGTATCCTCCTTATTGACTTTTTCCGTGGCCTGTTTGTACGGTATTTGAGTGACTGCTGTTGCTGGGACCTTGAAAGCAAATTTGTGAGTAGAAGATAAAATACTTGTAAAGTTATAATCCTCAGCTCAAGAAAATAAAACATTTTGAATATGGGTACAAAATATTTCTAAAGTAGTTAGAAACACCTGGTGGAGACAAGAGAGTTTCTAGAAAAGGATACATATACATATTTTTTTTTTTACTTTTAGCATCTGATGGATTTTAGAATTACTAGATGTCAAGGTGTCACATTTCATATTACTTGGATGGTGGTTGCAGGAGGTTATTGATAAATTGTGGATTTTATGGATTTACACAACACAGATTTGCATAGTTGACATCAAATATGCAATAAGTATATAGCTCATTCATTACATCACGGGTGTGTCAGTATCTTTCACAGACAATAAGATTTTATTCATCCTGACATGTCTTTTCTATAATTGTTTAATACGTGCAAGGATGATGCTCTGTGGAGGGATCATCTCTCCATGTCTGTCCTCGCTGTTGAGTATGGATAGTTATTAGCTAAATTATGTTTGGATGTTTAACAAGGGAATAAGATGTAATTTGATTTGCCTGTTTTGTGGTTTGGATTTAACCCTGTCTACAGACTTTGACCTACATTATGTAATGTAATGATTCTTTGGAATTTATATGAATGTTTCATATGTATTCAGCCAGAATATGGAGAATTCAAAATTGCTGAGAATGTTCTACATCTGGTCTACAACCAAGGAATGATATGGTATGTACTCAAAATTATATTCAAGTTGTATGTATTTATAGGCTTTGATCTATTGATTTGGTGCATGTTACATTGCTTGGGAGCTGAAAAGGAGTAACTGCCAGCACATTTTTGGATCCAGCTAAATAGCCCTGAATATTTACACAATACCTAATATCTCCAGTATATCCAAGTGCCGCCATGTACCCTCCATATACAGTTCAGCAAGATGTTAGCTATAACACTATTTAAAATGCCTGTTTCCGTGTTTATTATCCGTGTTATCCATGAATTATTATTTGCTTATGAGTGTGCACTTAACGCTAGCACGGAACAGCAGATGCAGCATGAAATGGACTGTTTTTTGCAAACCTGCAACAGTTTTGGTCTTGAGATCAACATTAGAAAAACTGAAGTTATGTATCAACCTGTTCCAGGGAAAATATACAAGGAGCCACGTATCACGGTGAAGGAGAAAAAGCTCAAAGCAGTCGATAACTTCACCTACTTAGGCAGCACACTTTCCCGTGAAGTAACCATAGACGCTGGGGTTAATAACAGAATTGCCAAAGCCAGTGCCGCCTTTGGGAGACTGCGTAAGAACGTCTGGCAACGAAGGGGACTCAGCCTTACCACCAAGCTGAAGGTCTACTGCACGGTGGTCCTCACCACACTTCTCTATGCTAGCGAGACCTGGACAGTCTACAGCCGGCATGCTAAACAGCTTAATCATTTTCACATGAGTTGCCTCCGCAGACTCCACCACATCATGTGGCAAGACAATGTCCCAGACACGGCAGTTCTGTAACAAACTGGGCTCTGCAGTGTTTACATTCTCCTGCTGAAAGTCCAAGCCAGGTGGGCTGGACATGTGGTCAGAATGCCTGACAGCCGACTAACGAGACAACTGTACGGAGAACTGTGCCAAGGAAAGTGAGCAGTTGGGTGGCAGAAGAAGCGCTATAAAGACTGCCTTAAAGTGTCTCTCAAAAACCTGGAAGTCAACACCAATTAATGGGAAGAGCTTGCCCTGGATCGTCCAGGTTGGCGGGCAGGATCACCTCAGGAGCATGTGCAGCTGAAGATAAGAAAATCTTTGATGCAAAAAGAAAGCGTGCTGTCCGCAAGGCACAAGTAGAATCTGGTGTACTAACTACATCTGCTTCCTTATGTCAAGTATGTGGGCGAACCTTCAGGGCCCGGATTGGACTCATCAGCCACCTCTTGACCCATAACTACTAATTCTCTTCTAACCCTGAAGTCATGGTCATCTTCGACTACGAAGGACGAACATCATCATTTAAAATGCCTAAAATACCATACATGTGCATTCATAATCCCCACTTTTCAAAGGTCTTCCATGTACCCCTCCAAGTGCCTACTTTAGCTTACGGTGCATATACAGAATGAAATGCATGACAAATGTGTTAGGCAGTACTTACTGTTTTTGCTGCCCTGGGCATTAAGTCTACTCTATGTCTGCCCCCATTTAAGGCCCAAGACTTGCCAATTGTCATTATGATTTACTTGTGTTATGCTGTCTTGACATGCAGATAATCAGCACTCTAAACAGGTTGCCAATAATAAGTTTTAATGTATTTGTAATCCTTTAGTGACTGGGAAATTTTCATTTTTGAAGTTTTGTTTTGTAAATGAGAAATGAAAAAAAAGTAAAATTACATCAAAAACACATGTAAAAAAGTATCACAAACACTTGTAAAAATGCATTAAAAACATGCACCTTTTATGCAGTGTTTTTTCTACCAACACTCGTTTTTTTGGTGCAGAAAAATGTGTTGCAAATACTCAACAGGTGCACAAACTATATAAGTAACTCTGAAATGTGGTTATTATTATTAATATGCTATGCTCATATAGCGCTATCATATTCCACAGCACTGTACCGACATTATTATTACTGTCCCCATTGGGGTCACAATCTAAATTCCCTATCAGTATGTCTTTGGAGTGTGGGAGGAAACCGGAGTACCCTGAGGAAACCTACACAAACACGGGGAGAACATACAAACTACTTGCAGATGTTTTCCTTGGTGCTAACCACTGAGCCACCATGCTGCCACATTATATTCACAAATTTCACTGCTGAGAGTTGATGACTTGCTGGGTGACCCAATTGGTATAGCAATTTAATTCACAATTGAATAATGCCATGACGAAATAATAATAATAATGCCTCTGATGAAAACAACACTGCACAGGACTCAAAGCAGCTGCATGTATACACAAATACATGAACAATATGGATTTAGAGAAAAGACTACTGGGAAGCATGGGAAAAGTAATATGCTTGTGTGTTTATTTGTAATAGTAGAAGTTTTCTAATGGTAAACGTGCTCACGATCCTTATCATTTTCCAGGATGGGAGCTTTTTTTTCTCCTTGTCTTCCTGCTTTCAATGTTTTCAAATTGATAGGACTGATGTATTTAAGAAGCTGGGCAGTGCTGACCTGCAATGTTCCACACCAGCAGGTTTTCCGAGCTTCAAGGTCAGTAGTAAGTAGCTCATAAGAAGCCAAAGCACAATACAGTATCTCAGCTCCCAACTACATTATAATGATAAATGAAGTTCATTTCCTGGGAAGGTTATACAGTTCTACAAATGTATTGCTCCAATTTCCTCCTGTTGAAGATAAGGTCACACTAGAAGGCCATGTTGTTTTTTGAGGACTTTACATCAAGTAAACTAAATTTGTATATGGTCATTGTATGGACTGCAATGCCAAGACTGATTATGGTTCTTTTGACCCAGTCTAGCAGCTTATTTGGGCTACATTTTTGGGTCAGGAGACTGAAGGTCAGTCCAGGCATTGTGGTCCATACACAGAATGTGAACTATGGATAAATGAATTCAGTGTTTAAGGGGTTGTGCACGAAGTACATTTTAATTAACACATCTTGGAATAATAAGTTCCACAACTAGATGTGTTAAAAAAATGTTCTAGTGCTGAGATAATCTTAAAATTGTGCCCCTGCTGTGTAATGTATAAAACCAAGTAGAGATGCTCCAGTTCAAAGTTGGCACATACCATAGCTCCTGGCCAGAGGGGAACATCAGTCACTTATGATAAGTGATTATACAGATGAAATAGCAGAGGTTTCTGAGGTAGCACAGCAGTAAGTGTTTCTGCCATGTCTCCAGCCCTCTGAACTCATTATGAATTAAGTTAATGACATGAAAGCACAGTGTTTTATGATGAGCTCAAAGGGCTGGAGACGTGACAGAAACACTTGCTCCTGTGTTACCTCAGAAAGCAGCAACTGCAAGCTCCTGCCATTTTGTCTGTATACTCACTTATCATAATTGACTTATGCTCCCCTCCTGGCCAGCAGCTGTGATCTGGAGCAGCATGGCAGGGTCTGACAAAGCAAATACCAGTATATATGAGGGGAACATTTATAAGGTTATCTCACCTCAGGAATGTTTTTTAACATATCCAACTGTGGAGCTTATTAATATTCCAAGATCTATTTATTAAAATATAGTTTATTCATGGAACAACCATTTTAAGAATATACTGATAGTTAGCAAATCTGATGTAATTACTATGGTTCTTCTCAGGTATAAATAATTAAATGATATATTTTATCCATGATCCTAACAGAATTGAAAAGTTTATGTAATTGCCCATGTAGTTATTCTTTTTTGCTATTTTTTAAACTTATTTAACAAAAAGCATCAACCTTAAAATTAGGCTATGTGCACATGTTGCGGATTTTCCTGCGGATCCGCAGCATTTTTAACAGTAGCATGTTAATCTATGGAAAACCAAATCCGATGTGCACATGCTGCGGAAAAAAACATGCAGGGATACAGCGTTGTTTTTCCGCAGCATGTCAATTCTTTGTGCGGATCTACAACGTTTCTGCACCCATAGACTTGCATTGAGTCAGGCACATCCGCAGCAAAACCGCAGATGTAAAAAAGATCTGCGGTTTAGCTGCGGGGGGGGAAACGCTGCAGATCGGGAGGAGGGAGTGTGTGGGCGGAGTGTGGGCAGTGACTGTGTGCATGTATGTGTGTGCGGGCAGGTTCTGCGGGTTGTCCGTGGGTCTGCCGGGGCGTCTGTGGGTTGTTCCGGGGTGTACCGCGCTGTCCGTGTATGTGTGGGGCTGTCTGGGTGTGTGCAGCGCTGTCCGGGTGTGTATGTGTGTGTGTGTGTGTGCAGGCATCGTCCGATGGGACAAGTCTGCTACAGTAACAGTGATTGGCACATTAGCCAATGATGGGACAGTAGTAGCCCCATCATCCGGCTAATGTGTTGAATGTAAAAAACAAAACAAAAAAAAAACACATACATACAACATACAGTGCATACAACATACAACATACAGTATATACAACATACAGCACATACTGTACATACAACATACAACAGAACATACAACATATAACATACAGTACAAACAACATACAACAGTACATACAACATACACTATATACAATATATGACATACAGTACATACAACCTATGACATACACCAGTACATACAACATACACCATATGACATACAGTACATACAAAATACAACAGTACATACAACATTTGACATACAGTACATACAACATACAACAGTACATACAACATATGACATACAGTACATACAACATTCAACAGTACATACAACATACAACATACGACATGCAGTACATACAACATATGACATACAGTACATACAACATACAACAGAACATACAACATGTGACATACAGAACATACAACAGTACATATAACATACATATGACATACAGTACATACAACATACTACATGCAACAGTACATACAACACATACATATAGATATACAGTACATATAAACAACACATACAGTACATACAACATAGAGTACATACTTACCATCACCTTGATCCCTGAATCCATTGCTCACCGGTAAAAAATATTAAAAGAATAAAAAAACAATATACTCCCTGTGTCCACAGATATAAAAATTAATACGAGTGTCCCAAGACGATCTCCCGTGGAGAGCGGCCACATCAGCTGATGCAACCGCTCTCCAGGGGCTCCGGGATACAATGACGGAAGGTATCCTTCCGCACTGTATCCCTCTGCTGCTGTGAGAAATAGTTCCCACTCTCACTTGTGGCACTGCTGTGTGGGAAAATTTCCATGCAGCTTTGCCAAAAAGTGAGAACAATGAACTCAGGTAACCTCTTCAGTGATGCACTGCAGGAGTTACTGTCTCCTGTCAGTGTGTCACTGGAGGCCTATAGAGCAGTGACATCCCCCGATGTCACTGTTCTATAGGGGGGATCATCGTGGGGCACTCGTATTTAATTGGACTACGGCGGAAAGTGAGTATGTGGTTGGTTTATTATTTTTAATTTTTTGTAGGCGATCGAGTATGGTAAGTATGGTGAAGTTAAGAATATTAAAATACTTTTTTTTGGCTGTGTCTTTGTTTTTTTTAACCACTATAGGATTAGTAATGGATAGGTGTTTTATTGACGCCTCTCCATTATTAACCGGGCTTAATGTCACATTACAATAGCAAGGTGACATTAACCCCTTACTACCCCATATCCCACCGCTACAGGGGAGTGGGAAGAGAGGGGCTAAGTGCTGGAATTGGCGCATCTTACAGATGCGCCATTTCTGGGGCGGCTGGGGGCTGGTATTTGTAGCCGCAGGGCAAATATCCATGGCCCCTCTCTAGGCTATAAAATATAGGGGGACCTCACGTCATTTTTTGGGGGGTCCCTCTATTTTAATAGCCAGTAAAGGCAACGCAGACAGCTGCAGGCTGCTATTCATAGCCTGGGAAGGGGCCATGGGTATTACCCTCTTCCCAAGCTACAAATATTGGCCCCTGGCTGACGGTTTTCCCCCTCTGGTGCAGAAAATTGTGCGGGAGACAACGCCATTTTTTTCCATTTTTTTTTTTTTTTAAATTAAACGTTCATTAATCAACATCGGTCTTGCTATTATATACAGTACAGACCAAAAGTTTGGACACACCTTCTCATTTAAAGATTTTTCTGTATTTTCATGACTATGAAAATTGTATATTCACACTGAAGGCATCAAATCTATGAATTAACACATGTGGAATTATATACTTAACAAAAAAGTGTGAAACAGCTGAAATTATGTCTTATATTCTAGGTTCTTCAAAGTAGCCACCCTTTGCTTTGATGACTGCTTTGCACACTCTTGGCATTCTCTTGATGAGCTTCAAGAGGTAGTCACCGGCAGTGGTCTTCCAACAATCTTGAAGGAGTTCCCAGAGATGCTTAGCACTTGTTGGCCCTTTTGCCTTCACTCTGTGGTCCAGCTCACCCCAAACCATATCGATTGGGTTCAGGTCTGGTGACTGTGGAGGCCAGGTCATCTGGCGTAGCACCCCATCACTCTCCTTCTTGGTCAAATAGCCCTTACACAGCCTGGAGGTGTGTTTGGGGTCATTGTTCTGTTGAAAAATAAATGATGATCCAAATAAACACAAACCGGATGGAATAGCATGCCGCTGCAAGATGCTGTGGTAGCCATGCTGGTTCAGTATGCCTTCAATTTTGAATAAATCCCCAACAGTGTCAGCAGCAAAGCCCCCCCACACACCATCACACCTCCTCCTCCATGCTTCACGGTGGGAACCAGGCATGAAGAGTCCATCCATTCACTTATTCTGCGTCGAACAAAGACACGGTGGTTGGAACCAAAGATCTCAAATTTGGACTCATCAGACCAAAGCACAGATTTCCACTTGTCTAATGTCCATTCCTTGTGTTCTTTAGCCCAAACAAGTCTCTTCTGCTTGTTGCCTGTCCTTAGCAGTGGTTTTCTAGCAGCTATTTTACCATGAAGGCCTGCTGCATAAAGTCTCCTCTTAACAGTTGTTGTAGAGATGTGTCTGCTGCTAGAACTCTGTGGGGCATTGACTTGGTCTCTAATCTGAGCTGCTGTTAACCTGAGATTTCTGAGGCTGGTGACTCGGATAAACGTATCCTCAGAAGCAGAGATGACTCTTGGTCTTCCTTTCCTGGGGCGGTCCTCATGTGAGCTGGTTTCTTTGTAGCGCTTGATGGTTTTAGCCACTGCACTTGGGGACACTTTCAAAGTTTTCCCATTTTTTCGGACTGACTGACCTTCATTTCTTAAAGTTGTGATGGCCACTCATTTTTCTTTACTTAGCTGCTTTTTTCTTGCCATAATACAAATTCTAACAGTCTATTCAGTAGGACTATCAGCTGTGTATCCACCAGACTTCTGCACAATACAACTGATGGTCCCAACCCCATTTATAAGGCAAGAAATCCCAATTATTAAACCTGACAGGGCACACCTGTGAAGTGAAAACCATTCCCGGGGACTACCTCTTGAAGCTCATCGAGAGAATGCCAAGAGTTTGCAAAGCAGTCATCAAAGCAAAAAGTGGCTACTTTGAAGAACCTAGACTATAAGACATAACTTCAGTTGTTTCACACTTTTTTGTTAAATATATAATTCCACATGTGTTAATTCATAGTTTTGATACCTTCAGTGTGAATGTACAATTTTCATAGTCATGAAAATACAGAAAAATCTTTAAATGAGAAGGTGTGTCCAAACTTTTGGTCTGTACTGTATCTATGGATATATCTATAGATATATCTATATATCTATAGACGGATATCTATGGATATATCTATAGATATAACTATGGATATATCTATCTATAGATATATTTATAGATAGATATATCTATAGATACATAGATATAGCTATTCATATATCTATCTAACTATCCATATAGCTATCTACATCTATCCATAGATATATCTATCCATACATATATCTATAGATAGATATATGAATAGATAGATCTATGTATGTATCTATAGATCTATCTATATGTAGATCTATCTGTCTATCTATCTATCTATCTATCTATCTATCTCATTCCTTCGATCGATCGATCGATCGATCGATCGATCGATAGATAGATAGATAGATAGATAGATAGAAGGAATGAGATAGATAGATAGATAGATATGGGATAGATAGAAGAAATGAGATAGATATATCTATTCATATATCTGTCTATACGTAGATATAGAGAAAAAAAGGGAACAGCACTTAGGAGCACATAGCACTTTGCACTGTAGCACCTTATATTACCGGTTATGATAATGAAACATCACTGTATGATATGTACTTTTTTTTGTCTATTTTTTATTGGCTGTAATTATTGTTGGGAGTACTACAAATATGCACTCATTTGTACCACCCATTGCTTGAGACAGGCTCAGTTTGAGCCGAAACTTCGCCCTGAACAGTGGGTTGATTAAATCCTGCACGTTTAGCACTGCTAATATGGAGTGCTGCCTCTTTTTTGCCATATATCTATAGATATATCTATGGATAGATGTAGATAGATATATGGATAGATACATAAAATAGACAAAAGAAGGCAGCACTCCAAGTCCTTTTCAAGGTAAAAAAAAGTGTGAAGTTTATTCAAACCCACATCTCTGTGCAACGTTTCGGCTCACACAGCCTTTCTCAAGCATAGAATAGATACATAGATATATCTATCCATATATCTATCTACATCTATCCATAGATATACAGTTAGGTCCATATATATTTGGACAGAGACAACATTTTTCTAATTTTGGTTACAGACATTACCACTATGAATTTAAAACAAAACAATTCAGATGCAGTTGAAGTTCAGACTTTCAGCTTTCATTTGAGGGTATCCACATTAAAATTGGATGAAGGGTTTAGGAGTTTCAGCTCCTTAACATGTGCCACTCTGTTTTTAAAGGGATCAAAAGTAATTGGACAATTGACTCCAAGGCTATTTCATGGACAGGTGTGGGCAATACCTTCGTTATGTCATTCTCAATTAAGCAGATAAAAGGCCTGGAGTTGATTTGAGGTGTGGTGCTTGCATTTGGAAGGTTTTGCTGTGAAGTAAACATGCGGTCAAAGGAGCTCTCCATGCAGGTGAAACAAGCCATCCTTAAGCTGCGAAAACAGAAAAAACCCATCCGAGAAATTGCTACAATATTAGGAGTGGCAAAATCTACAGTTTGGTACATCCTGAGAAAGAAAGAAAGCACTGGTGAACTCATCAATGCAAAAAGACCTGGGCCCCCACGGAAGACAAAAGTGGTGGATGATCGCAGAATAATCTCCATGGTGAAGAGAAACCCCTTCACAACAGCCAACCAAGTGAACAACACTCTCCAGGAGGTGGGCGTATCAATATCCAGATCAACCATAAAGAGAAGACTGCATGAAAGTAAATACAGAGGGTTCACTGCACGGTGCAAGCCACTCATAAGCATCAAGAATAAAAAGGCTAGACTGGACTTTGCAAAAAAACATCTAAAAAAGCCAGCACAGTTCTGGAAGAACATTCTTTGGACAAATGAAACAAAGATCAACCTCTACCAGAATGATGGAAAGAGAAAAGTATGGTGAAGTCTTGGTACAGCTCATGATCCAAAGCATACCACATCATCTGTAAAACACGGCGGAGGCAGTGTGATGGCTTGGGCATGTATGGCTGCCAGTGGCACTGGGTCACTAGTGTTTATTGATGATGTGACACAGGACAGAAGCAGCCGAATGAATTCTAAGGTATTCAGAGACATACTGTGTGCTCAGATCCAGCCAAATGCAGCCAAACTGATTGGTCGTCGTTTCATACTACAGATGGACAATGACACAAAACATAAAGCCAAAGCAATCCAGGAGTTTATTAAAGCAAAGAAGTGGAATATTCTTGAATGGCCAAGTCAGTCACCTGATCTCAACCCAATTGAGCATGCATTTCACTTGTTAACGACTAAACTTCAGACAGAAAGGCCCACAAACAAACAGCAACTGAAAACCACTGTAGTGAAGGCCTGGCAGAGCATCAAAAAGGAGGAAACACAGCGTCTGGTGATGTCCATGAGTTCAAGACTTCAGGCAGTCATTGCCAACAAAGGGTTTTCAACCAAGTACTAAAAATGAACATTTTATTTAAAATTATTGAATCTGTCCAATTACTTTTGTTCCCTATAAAAACAGGGTGGCACATGTTAAGGAGCTGAAACTCCTAAACCCTTCATTCAATTTTAATGTGGATACCCTTAAATGAAAGCTGAAATTCTGAACTTCAACTGCATCTGAATTGTTTTGTTTAAAATTCATTGTGGTAATGTCTATTATCAAAATTAGAAAAATGTTGTCTCTGTCCAAATATATATGGACCTAACTGTAGCTATAGATAGATATATGAATAGATATATCTATCTCATTCCTTCTATCTATCTATCCAGGGCCGCCATCAGGGCATTACAGCCGTGACTGGCGTAAGGGGCCCGGTGAGCAGAGGGGGCCCGCATCGGGCCCCCTCTTACCTGCTCACCGGGCCCCTACCGGCAGCCGCAGGCTGAACCGGGCCCTTAGCGGCGGCCGGCGCTGCAGCTGTACGCTATTGACATGCGGGCCCGCGCCCGCACGTCAATAGTTAACAGCCGCCAGCCGCAGCGTGCAGGTCGCCGGCGTCTGACGTCATTGTCAGTCACCGGCGAGTGCACAGTGCAGCTGCGTGGAGAGAGGAGCGCGGCAGGTAAGTAGAACTTTTTTTTTTTTCTATTAAGAGCGGAGAGCGGCGATCGGGGGGGGGGGTTTGGGCAGAAGGCTGGACACAGAGGGGGCAGAAGGCCGCTGGACACAGAGGGGGCAGAAGGCCGCTGGACACAGGGGGGCAGAAGGCAGCTGGACACAGGGGGGCAGAAGGCAGCTGGACACAGAGGGGGCAGAAGGCAGCTGGACACGGGGGCAGAAGGCAGCTGGACACAGGGGGGCAGTAAAGCTGGACACAGGGGGGCAGAAGGCAGCTGGACACAGAGGGGGCAGAAGGCAGCTGGACACAGGGGGGCAGAAGGCAGCTGGACACAGAGGGGGCAGAAGGCAGCTGGACACAGAGGGGGCAGAAGGCAGCTGGACACAGGGGGGCAGAAGGCAGCTGGACACGGGGCAGAAGGCAGCTGGACACAGAGGGAGCAGAAGGCAGCTGGACACAGAGCGGGCAGAAGGCAGCTGGACACAGAGGGGGCAGAAGGCAGCTGGACACAGAGGGGGCAGAAGGCAGCTGGACACAGAGGGGGCAGAAGGCAGCTGGACACAGAGGGGGCAGAAGGCTGCTGGACACGGGGGCAGTAAAGCTGGACACGGGGGGGGGGGGCAGAAGGCCGCTGGACACAGAAGGGCAGTAAAGCTGGACACGGGGGGCAGAAGGCTGGACACGGGGGGCAGAAGGCTGGACACAGGGGGGCAGTAAAGCTGGACACAGGGGGGGCAGAAGGCTGGACACAGAGGGGGCAGTAAAGCTGGACACGGGGCAGTAAAGCTGGACACAGAGGGGGCAGTAAATCTGGACACAGAGGGGGCAGTAAATCTGGACACAGAGGGGGCAGTAAATCTGGACACAGAGGGGGCAGTAAATCTGGACACAGAGGGGGCAGTAAATCTGGACACAGAGGGGGCAGTAAATCTGGAAACGGGGCAGTAAATCTGGACACGGGGCAGTAAATCTGGACACGGGGCAGTAAATCTGGACACAGAGGGGGCAGTAAAGCTGGACACGGGGGGGGCAGAAAGCTGGACACGGGGGGGCAGAAAGCTGGACACGGGGGGGCAGAAAGCTGGACAACGGGGGGGGCAAAAAGCTGGACACGGGGGGGGCAGAAAGCTGGACACGGGGGGGCAGAAAGCTGGACAGGGGGGGCGGGGCAGAAAGCTGGACACGGGGGGGGCAGAAAGCTGGACACATGGGGGGCAGAAAGCTGGACACATGGGGGGCAGAAAGCTGGACACATGGGGGGCAGAAAGCTGGACACGGGGCAGAGTGCTGGACAGAGATGGGGCAGAGTGCTGGACAGAGATGGGGCAGAGTGCTGGACAGAGATGGGGCAGAGTGCTGGACAGAGATGGGGCAGAGTGCTGGACAGAGAGGGGGCAGAGTGCTGGACAGAGATGGGGCAGAGTGCTGGGCAGAGTGCTGGACAGAGATGGGGCAGAGTGCTGGACAGAGATGGGGCAGAGTGCTGGACAGAGATGGGGCAGAGTGCTGGACAGAGATGGGGCAGAGTGCTGGACAGAGATGGGGCAGAGTGCTGGACAGAGATGGGGCAGAGTGCTGGACAGAGATGGGGCAGAGTGCTGGACAGAGATGGTGCAGGATTGGAAACAGATGGGGCAGGATGGAGACAGATGGGGCAGGATGGGGAGATCATATGGGGTAGAATGGATACTCATGAGGGCAGGATGAGAGAACATATGGCTGGAGCCTGAAATGAGACACACGGTGGCCAGGATGGCGAATATTACCATAGGGGCTAATTAAGGGATATTATTATTGCAGTGATGTATTTATTTTATTTTTTGAGTATACTGTTTTAAATGGGGGGGGCGGTCCTGTTACTGTGTAGAGTGATACTATGTTGCCTTCTTCATGTGGTGTAATGTAGAAGTTGGGAAAATTAAGTAATGTGTTCTACAAGCGGAACTCGAGATAACTGTTTTATTTCCTGCAGAGACGAGTCCTGGCTGGATAAAGTGATGGCGGTCTGTGCTGGATGAAAGATGAAGGACTTCACCTAGAGACGTCACTGGTGAGTCAGTGTTACCTATACACTTACACTATACATTGTATACTATATACAGAGGTCCTGTGTACAATGTCACCAGTGATCACTGTATTATCTATACATTATATACAGAGCTCCTGTGTGTAATGTCACCAGTGATCACTGTATTACCTGTACACAGACACTGCTTACTAATTACAGATCTCCTGTGCATAATGGCACTGATGGTGATAGTATTGTGGGTTTTTTTTGTATTACTGATCAGTATTGTAGTATTCAGTCATTGTTGGTAATATGTGGTCTGGTCATGATGTGGAGGTAATATGTGGTCTGGTCATGGTGTAGCGGTATTTGTTCCTTGTATTTTATATTATTCGATCACTGTGGTGGTAATATGTCATCTGGTCATAGTGTTGTGGTATTTGTTCCTTGTATGTAGTATTATAGGTCATTTTAAAAATTGAAAAATAAATAAAAATATACCTAAATTGTATTGCATATTTTAACAAATATTTAGTAGGTTACAGTAGAGTAGGGCCCGGCCAAAAGTGTCTACCTTGTTGTGGTGGCGGCTTAAAAAATCTTTTGGCCAAAACAAAAGCTGCCGGCTATATGTGTGATCTGGTGATGGGAACTGACACTGTCAATGTGTGATAGGTGAGAAGTGGAGATTTTCCAAGAGAGAGTGGTGGGACTGTGGACAGTTTGTGGGGTGGAGCCTGGAGGCGGGGCTGGGGTGGAGCCTGGGCGGAGTTTCAAGGGGGCCCCGAAAATTTTGCCAGTATGGGGCCCCGAAATTTCTAGTGGCAGCCCTGTATCTATCTATCTATCTATCTATCTATCTATCTATCTATCCCATTCCTTCTATCTATCTATCTATCTATCTTTCTATCGATAGAAGGAATGAGATAGATAGATGATAGATAGATAGAAGGAATGAGATAGATAGATACATAGAAGGAATGAGCTAGATAGATAAATATCTATTGATCTATGTATAGATCAATCTATCTATCTGTAGATCTATCTGTCATCTATCTATCTCATTCCTTCTATCTATCTATTTATCTATCCCATTCCTTCCATCTATCTCTCATCTATCTATCTCTCATTCCTTCTATCTATCTATCTATCTATCTATCCACCTGTCTTTCTGTCTATCTGTGTGTAATGGAGTGTGGGTTGGACAAATGTAAAAGAGGAGGTTAGACAAGAAATTACATCAGAAATCTTTTTTTTTTTTGTTCAAGTAATACATCTTTATTTAGCTTTCAAAAATGCATTCCAAAACACATCAAAAATGCGCAAAAAACGCATCAAAAATGCACCTGCGTTTTCTGCCAAGAGATGCAGACTCAGTGCAGAAAAATCCGCAGGCAAACTGCAACGTGTGCACATACCCTTATGGTAAAACACAATGAAAAATAAATAAACTCATACCTTGAGCATTACAATGAACTATAATTAACTCTATATAAAATAATGTTACAGATGTAATTAGTTATTAGAGGTCATATTAAGGTCATAGAACGCTACTTCATCCAGTATTATTACACCTAGTGGTACCTTAATAATATAATTAAATAAAACCAAGCTTGTATAAGATGAGACTCACAGACAAATATGTTCTATCTTTCCTTACAGGTCTAACAATTTCTATCTGGCTATGCTTCTCTTCATGCTTTTTCTGTGCATGCTGCCAACTGTGTTTGCTATCGTAAGGTATAAACCATCCGTTAACTGTGGACCCTTTAGGTACGTCGTCTGCAAAAGTATGTCCACCCATTAAAAATATACTAAGCGCTAAGAAACTTTCTTCTCCCATCCTTGTTACCTGTTGCATATTTGTCATGCTGAATGGTTTCTCATTTAAAGATCATCATTGCACATTTATAGTTTAATGACAGTTTTTAGATTAACATACTGAGCATGCATTTATGCACCCCTATGATAAATGCTAAGAATAATCTGACTGTGCGTCTAAGGCCCTGACGGCTTCAGTCCTGAGACTCATGGTTGGGCCAGGACTCTCAATAATAGAGGAGCACGAATGTGCCTGTTTAACATTCATGTCTAAAACTGGCCCTAGAGATGACTGATATGTTTGATCAATGAACTATAATTTCTATAATTTCTATAGTTCGTGGCACTGTGTTCTTATAGAAATCCATTCATGACCGCTGCACTCGCCTGTTGGGTTTAAATACAAAACGAAGTGACTGTAATTATGTTGGCTAAGACAGAGGGTAGGGTTTGGGACTTTATACTTCATTGGATTTGCCTTGTATTAAAATAACTTCATCCCACATATAGCAGTTTTTTATAATGCTGATAATGTATCACAAAATACATGTGTCACATCTCTACTAGACGTCGCCGTATTCATTCTGCAGGTGGCATTGGTGATAGAAATGAAGTTGGGACCAGAAGCTCTGGACGGCGCAGGCTCTATCCAGCTACTAAGGATAGGGTGGCTGGGACCTGCAGTACTTTCCTGTCTGACAGTATGGGTGTGATCTGTACAGCTGGAGTTATCAGCTACTTGCTTCAGCCAACTGGAAAGAACCACACCCTACTAAAGCTTCCAGCTTACTGCTGGAAGCTGCCAGATAAACAGGTGTCTCTCACAAAATTAGAATATCATCAAAAAGTTAATTCCAGTTCTTCAATACATAAAGTAAAACTCAGATATTGTATAGAGTCATTACAAACAGAGTGATCTATTTCAATTGTTTATTTCTGTTAGTGTTGATGATTATGACTTTATGGTTTGCAGCCAATGAAAACCCAAAAGTCATTATCTCAGTAAATTAGAATACTTTATAACACCAGCTTGAAAAAATTATTTTAAAATCTGAAATGTTGGCCCATTGAAATGTATGTTCAGTAAATGCACTCAATATTTGGTCAGGGCTCCTTTTGCATCAATTGCTGCATCAATGCTGCGTGGCATGGAGGCGATCAGCCTGTGGCGTTGCTGAGGTGTTATGGAAGACCAGGTTGCTTTGATAGCAGCCTTCAGCTCGTCTGCATTGTCTGGTTTGGTGTTTCTCACCTTCCTCTTGACAATACTCCATAGATTCTCTGTGGGGTTAAGGTTAGGTGAGTTTGCTGGCCAATCAAAAACATTTACAGTTATATGAAACAGTTTGGGCACCCCTATTAATCTTAAGCTTAATGTTTTATAAAATTGTTTTTTTTTTTGCAACAGCTATTTCAGTTTCATAGATCTAATAACAGTTGGACACAGTAATGTTTCTGCCTTGAAATGAGGTTTATTGTACTAACAGAAAATGTGCAATCTGCATTCAAACAAATTTGACAGGTGCATAAGTATGGGCACCCTTATCATTTTCTTATTTTAAATACTCCTACCTACTTTTTACTGACTTACTAAAGCACTTTTTTTGGTTTTCTAACCTCATTGAGCTTTGAACTTCACAGCCAGGTGTATGCAATCATGAGAAAAGCTACTTAAAGTGGCCACTTGCAAGTTGTTCTCCTGTTTGAATCTCCTCTGAAGAGTGGCATCATGGGCTCCTCAAAACAACTGTCTAATGATCTGAAAACAAAGATTATTCAACATAGTTGTTCAGGGGAAGGATACAAAAAGCTGTCTCAGAGATTTAACCTGTCAATTTCCACTGTGAGGAACATAGTAAGGAAATGGAAGAACACTGGTACAGTTCTTGTTAAGGCCAGAAGTGGCAGGCCAAGAAAAACATCAGAAAGGCAAAGAAGAAGAATGGTGAGATCAGTCAAGGACAATCCTCAGACCACCTCCAGAGAGCTGCAGCATCAACTTGCTGCAGATGGTGTCACTGTGCATCGGTCAACTATACAATGCACTTTGCACAAGGAGAAGCTGTATGGGAGAGTGATGCGAAAGAAGCCGTTTCTGCAAGCACGCCTCAAACAGAGTCGGCTGAGGTATGCAAAAGCACATTTGGAGAAGCCAATTTCTTTTTGGAAGAAGGTCTTGTGGACTGATGAAACCAAGATTGAGTTGTTTGGTCATACAAAAAGGCGTTATGCATGGCGGCCAAAAAACACAGCATTCCAAGAAAAACACTTGCTACCCACAGTAAAATTTGGTGGAGGTTCCATCATGCTTTGGGGCTGTGTGGCCAATGCCGGCACCGGGAATCTTGTTAAAGTTGAGGGACGTATGGATTCCTCTCAGTATCAACAGATTCTTGATAATAATGTTCATGAATCAGTATCAAAGTTGAAGTTACGCAGGGGATGGATCGTTCAGCAAGACAATGATCCAAAACACTGCTCCAAATCTACTCAGGCATTCATGCAGAGGAATAATTACACTGTTCTGGAATGGCCATCCCAGTCCCCAGACCTGAATATCATTGAACATCTGTGGGATCATTTGAAGAGGGCTGTCCATGCTTGGTGACCATTAAACTTAACTGAACTGGAATTGTTTTGTAAAGAGGAATGGTCAAAACTACCTTCATCCAGGATCCAGGAACTCATTAAAAGCTACAGGAAGCGACTAGAGGCTGTTATTTTTGCAAAAGGAAGATCTACTAAATATTTATGTCACTTTTCTGGTGGGGTGCCCATACTTATGCACCTGTCAAATTTTGTTTGAATGCAGATTGCACATTTTCTGTTAGTACAATAAACCTCATTTCAAGGCAGAAACATTACTGTGTCCAACAGTTATTAGATATATGAAACTGAAATAGCTGTTGCAAAAAAAATTTTTTTTATAAAACATTAAGCTTAAGATTAATTGAGGTGCCCAAACTTTTTCATATAACTTTATACTGTTGTTTTTAAACCAGGTATTGGTACTTTTGGCATTGTGGTCAGGTGCCGAGTCCTGCTGGAGAATGAAATTTCCATCTCCAAAAAACTTGTCAGCAGAGGGAAGCATGAAATGCTCTAACATTTCCTGGTATACAGCTGTGCTGACTTTGGTCTTGATAAAACACAGTGGACCTACACCAGCAGATGACATGGCTCCCCAAACCATCGCTGATTGAGGAAACTTCACACTAGACCTCAAGCAGCTTGGATTGTGGTGTCTCCACTCTTACTCCAGACTCTGGGACCTTGATTTCCAAATGAAATGCAAAATTTACCTTCATCTGAAAACAGCAGCTTGGACCACTGTTCAACAATCTAGTTCTTTTTCTCCTTGGCCCAGGTAAGACTCTTCGAGCGTTGTCTATTGGTTATGAGTGGCTTGACACAAGGAATGCGACACTTGTAGCCCATGTCCTGGATACATCTGTGTGTGGTGGCTCTTGAATCAACGACTCCAGCAGCAGTCCAATCCTTGTGAATCACATCCACCCCTGACGAAGCCACTCTTTGGTGGCGATACGCGTTGGGCTCCAGTGCCCCCGGACTTCTGACCTACACCCCCACTGGTCATGCCTTTTAGGCATACATCTTCCATCTTTGGGGGTAAGCATGCTTTCCAGCCCTATCTAAGGCTCTAGGCAATCTCTATGGCATTGCAAAGCCTCTAAATTTCTATATTTTAGTGTCACATACAGACATGTGAGCAGACTTTTAACCATACTTGCCTTCATTCCATATATTGCATGTGACACCTGATATACTCTGCAGCCGATTATTCATACTTAGCATTTATTCTTATTGTGAGTTCTGGCACAGGATTCTGTATTTCTTTGATGGCTGGGAAGTGTAGTACCTTCTTATCTTCTTCCATGCATGAACCAGCTCTGCTATATGATTGTTGAGGTTATATTGTTTATGCAGTGTAGTGGTGTGTACTTGGGTTCCTCTCCGGCAGTTTGACCCTATTATGGGGATGTACAGTATTTCTGTTTTTAAATGTTTTTAAGTTTTGGGTGTTTTTGGCTTTCAATAATTCAACTTTCCATTAATATGCTTGGATACAGCTCTCTGTGAACAGCCAGCTTCTTTAGTAATACTAAGAGACCTAGCACTCAACTTTAGATAAGATGCAGCAGGAAAAATTTATTGTAGTAAATACAGGAAAACGTTTCGGTCAATTGTGACCTTCATCAATTACAGGAGGTTATTAAATAAAAAGCTGGTAACGGGAATTATAATTGCTGCACGATCATATATCAAAATTAGTTCAGCGTGGTTGTTGTAGGCAAACCTGCTATGAGCAAATAGGAAGATTCCTGGAGCTGCGGTGGATGCCTCGTCAGAGAGCACTGCAGCTCCAGGAATCTTCCTATTTGCTCATAGCAGGTTTGCCTACAACAACCACGCTGAACTAATTTTGATATATGATCGTGCAACGATTATTATTCCCGTTACCGGCTTTAATTTAATAACCTCCTGTAACTGATGAAGGTCACAATTGACCGAAACGTTTTCCTGTGTTTACTACAATAAATTTTTCCTGCTGCATCTTACCTAAAGTTGAGTGCTAGGTCTCTTACTATTAATCTATATGGTTTGGGAACCTGTCCTTAGCACCCCTTCTCTAGTAGTGCTCACGGTTAAATTTTCCAGCTTCTTCAGTAATGACCTTTTGTGGCTTACCCTCCTTGTGGAGTGTGCCTTCTTGACATCTGTCAAGTCAGCAGTCTTCCCCATGATTGTGGAGCCTAATGAAACAGACTAAGGGACATTTTTAAGTGCTTAGGAAGGGTTTGCAGGTGTTTTTTGTTAATTATTCTAATTTACTGAGATAAAGACTTTCGAGTTTTCATTGGCTGTAAGCCACAATCAGCAACATTAGCAGAATTAAACACATGAAATAGATCAATCTGTTTTTAATGACTCTATATAATATATGAGTTTTACTTTTTGTAATGAAAAACTGAAATAAATTAACTTTTTGATGATATTCTAGTTTTGTGAGAAGCACCTGTAGCTTTGTGCTCCTTTGGTTGCGTTATGTGTCTCTGCTCCTGTTCAGTGTATGTGTTCCTTGTTTTGACCTTAGCTTGTTTATTGACGTTTATACTGCCTCACAATTTTGTACCTTGGCTGCCCTCTTGGTTTTGAAGCTGCAACCTCACCATTATTTTGCCCTGGTTCACTCCTCTGGACAACAGCCTTTCTGTGGAAGCAATCAAGTGTACCCTGTTTTAAGACCTGAACCCTGTACAGGGGTTAAAGGGTGAAGGCCAGGGGTTCCTCTAGTATCGGCTAGCGTGTAACAAAAGTGTACTTTGTGTATTTGATGTTTGCAGAGTGCTGTTGCATTTACGTTTAGTCCAACATTGCACTCAAAACCAGATTTCATGTGCATGAAACATATCTATGAAAAATGTAGTTACATTTTTCTTATTATTTTTTACCGTTAGTAAAATTATGTTGTAATAAATCTTTAGGTCTGTAATATATATTTAATGTGTATCATTTTTAAAATTATACGCTTGAGAGTAAAATAATATTTTTTTAAGCAAAAATGCCCCATTGCCTTATATTTTTTGTTATTTTGCATATAAAATGTTCTGCAACAATTATCTCAACAGTGGACAAGAGAAAATTTACGACATCATTTCAGAAACTATTCAAACAGATTTTCCAGCCTGGTTCAACAAGGTCATGAGCTATGTCAGTAGCCCTGTAGTAGTACTTCCAGCTCTGCTTCTCCTCTTGTAAGTAATCTTTGGATCATGGTCCAAATGGTGATGCACATTAATCAATGCAGTCCTTAAACCAATATTGGCCAACTATTTATTTGGTAATAACCAAAGAGACCAAATATCATTGCATGGGTGAGAAAATATCTTTAAGAACTAGTGGTGGATGGATAATGGCTGCATGTACAGCAGTCTTCATTTTCTAACATTTGCTCACCTTTCTTTCTAACACTAAAGGGAATCTGTCAGCTGGGAATCTGTCTTAAGCCGTCTATATGGGCTCACAGGTCATTGAAGATTATTAAAATGATACCTAGAAATCTGTGATCAAAACTCTTATTGTAAAGAAATACACATTTTCTTCACATGTAAATGAAGTGTTACCATCTATGTGCCGGACATAGATTTCCTTGAGAATGAGATGTGTGAGACATATAATGACTGACAGTCAGCTCACCTGATCTACAATCAATTACTCAGGTGTGCAAATAAATAAAGCAAAGTAAGCAGAGCTACCAAGACAGACTGGGGCGATTCCTTCATTTCCACTACTCCAGTTTTCTGTAAAAAAAAATCAAAGACAAAAATGTAAATTATTGCATATGCTATATAGTATAGTTTAGTATAGTACCAATGTGTACCATGACCGATGGGTTTCCCCAGCCCCACCCAGAAATCTGTCGATATGTCAAACCCAAGCACCAGGCAGACAACACACTGATCGGCATTCACGGTCTCGGCGGCAGATGACCCTGTCTGTCCACCTAATTATAGAGTCCCCTACTACCAACATTTGTCTTGCCTTTGCTGCAATCCTATTTCCCTCCTTTCTGCAGTAGTCTTTACCTGGTTGCTTGGAGCAACATCCTGCTGTAGTGATCCCAGTCTTGGGCTTGAATTCCTAATATCAGCTAAACCTGCATATTTACTAGGCTGTGCCAGATCAGAGATGGGCTCTCTGGCACTTTTCCCTCTACCCCTTCTTGTAACATTTATGCTGCTGCGTACTTCTTTGTCCTGATCTTCCTCACCTCCACCCTCCTCCATATCACTGGCCCCACCCAGTGCAAGTTCATTGAGCCCTAAACTCCTCTCCGGGTTTGCAAGCTGCACATTTAGATCCATTACCTGGGCTTCCAAACATATAACTTGTTGACATCGAGTGCAGATATATTAACCGTCAAATGGTTGCTCAAGGCATGCATACATCTCACAAGATACACACCTGGTATCATTGTCCATGGAGCACATGTTAAATGGGGATAAACAATACAGATAAAAGCAGAAAAGACAATGGAAAGCTAGTAAGTTAAACTCCAAACTATGCTCTTGTGTTACACTATGATATTGGGTTTAACTACAGTATGTACTTATCTGCCACCTCTGCTCCACTCTGCAGCCACGCTTAGAGTCCTTGGAATATGTAGTCCTCTAGCCAGCAAGCGCCAAACCAAAATGTTTTTGATTTTTTTTTTATTACATCTTCTTCTATGATCTGTTTTTAAAAAATCTTTTATTATTATTATTTCTATTTATGTTTACAGAGTCCATTGGGGCCAATTTTAGTTTCATTTTCCTCGGCCCTAAAATGAACAATGAATGTAGTAGGTCTTTCCATAAAATTAATATGTTGTCAGGACAGGCACATTTTAAATAAATGCCCTTTTCATAATGACAGACGACCCTGTCCTGAACATTAAGGGTTTATGAATATGATCATTTTTCTAGAACGGGTGCTATCCATGGTTTTCACAGATAGCATAGATATTGTATGAAGCTTTGTATATGTCTGATTTTTTTCCTTGGACCAAGTGTTCCAAGAAAAAAAAAATCATATACATACCAGATTTTGATCTGAGTGTCGGATCAAAATCGGCAATGCAAGTCATTGACTGACAGAATGGAGAAAGGTGGAGAACCATTTTTTGTTTCTGCTTGTTCTACAAAAATTGATGCCACTCTGATCAAAGTCTGATCAGAATAATCTGATCTTTTTTTTTGGATGTGTAGAAAACAGTCCTGTGACCCTATCCTAATGGAGATCCAGAAAATAGCACCACGATTAGCGAATTTTGAAGACCTTGGTTCATAGGACCGTATAAAAATTGTTCAGAATTTCATCCAGAAAAGTGGGATAATTTTTTTTCTCACTTGTCATCCTTGTGCAGCCCGTGTGTAATCAGTTTCTTTACAACAGAAGCTATTAACCCCTTCACCCTGAAGCCTGTTTTCACCTTCCTGACCAGGCCAATTTTTACAATTCTGACCACTGTCACTTTATGAAGTCATAACTCTGGAACACTTCAATGGATCCCACTGATTTTGAGATTGTTTTCTCAGGACATATTGTATTCATGATAGGAAATTTGGCAAAAATTTAGCAATTTTCAAACTTTTAATTTTTATGCTCTTAACCCCTTAATCCCATATGACGTACTATCCCGTCCAGGTGACCTGGGACTTAATTCCCATGGACGGGATAGTACGTCATATGCGATCGGCCGCGCTCACGGGGGGAGCGCGGCCGATCGCGGCCGGGTGTCAGCTGCCTATCGCAGCTGACATCCGGCACTATGTGCCAGGAGCGGTCACGGACCGCTCCCGGCACATTAACCCCCGGCACACCGCGATCAAAGATGATCGCGGTGTGCCGGCGGTGCAGGGAAGCATCGCGCAGGGAGGGGGCTCCCTGCGGGCTTCCCTGAGACGATCGGTACACGGTGATGTGCTCACCGTGTACCGAGCGTCTTCTCCCTGCAGTCCCCGGATCCAAAATGGCCGCCGGGCTGCATCCGGGTCCTGCAGGGAGCACTTCCGGGTCAGGATCAGGCTGCAGCTGCAGCTCTAATCCTGCCCGGCTGTATGTCAGATCACCGATCTGATAGAGTGCTGTGCACACTGTCAGATCGGTGATCTGTGATGTCCCCCCCTGGGACAAAGTGAAAAAGTAAAAAAAAAAATTTCCACACTTGTAAAAAAAAAAATAAAAAAAAAATTCCTAAATAAAGCAGAAAAAAAAAAATATTATTCCCATAAATACATTTCTTTACATAAAAAAAAAACAAAAAAACAATAAAAGTACACATATTTAGTATCGCCGTGTCCGTAACGACCCGACCTATAAAACTGGCCCACTAGTTAACCCCTTCAGTGAACACCGTAAGAAAAAAAAAAAAAAAACGAGCCAAAAAACAACGCTTTATTATCATAACGCTGAACAAAGAGTGGAATAACACGCGATCAAAAAGACGGATATAAATAACCATGGTACCTCTGAAAACGTCATCTTGTCCCGCAAAAAACGAGCCGCCATATAGCATCATAACCAAAAAAATAAAAAAGTTATAGTCCTCTGAATAAAGCGATGCCAAAATAATTATTTTTTCTATAAAATAGCTTTTATCGTATAAAAGCGCCAAAACATAAAAAAAATGATATAAATGAGGTGTCGCTGTAATTGTACTGACCCGAAGAATAAAACTGCTTCATCAATTTTACCAAACGCGGAACGGTATAAACGCCTCCCCCAAAAAGAAATTCATGAATAGCTGGTTTTTGGTCATTCTGCCTCACAAAAAAATCGGAATAAAAAGCGATCAAAAACTGTCACGTGTCCAAAAATGTAACCGATAAAAACGTCAACTCGTCCCGCAAAAAACAAGACCTCACATGACTCTGTGGACCAAAATATGGAAAAATTATAGGTCTCAAAATGTGGAGACGCAAAAACTTTTTTGCTATAAAAAGCGTCTTTTAGTGTGTGACGGCTGCCAATCATAAAAATCCGCTAAAAAACTTGCTATAAAAGTAAATCAAACCCCCCTTCATCACCCCCTTAGTTAGGCTAGGTTCACATTGCGTTAATGGGTTAACGCTAACGGACAGCGTTGCACGGCGAAAATGTCACAATTAACGCCGTGCAACGGGTCCGTTAGCACAACCATTGACAGCAATGTGATTTTCAGGTGTAGCGCATCGCTAGAGCGTGCCATTTTCGGCTCGCGCTAGCAAGGTGCCATTCTTTTGTGGCGCGCCTCAGACGCTGCTTGCAGCGTCCGCGGCGCGCCCGAGGTCCGATCCCCGATCTTCCAGAGCGGGGACGTTAACGCGACCACTAAACACGACACCTAAAAAGACATTGTGTTAGCGCAATCCGCTAGTGCTAAACGGATTTCCCTAACGCAATGTGAACCTAGCCTTAGGGAAAAATAATAAAATTAAAAAAAATGTATTTATTTCCATTTTCCGGTTAGGGTTAGGGTTAGGGCTAGGGTTGGGGCTAGGGTTAGGGTTTGGATTACATTTACGGTTGGGATTAGGGTTGGGATTAGAATTAGGGGTGTGTCTGGGTTAGGTGTGTGGTTAGGGTTACAGTTGGGATTAGGGTTAGTGGTGCGTTTGGATTAGGGTTTCATTTATAATTGGGGGGTTTCCACTGTTTAGACACATCAGGGGCTCTCCAAACGCGACATGGCGTCCGATCTCAATTCCAGCCAATTCTGCATTGAAAAAGTAAAACAGTGCTCCTTCACTTCCGAGCTCTCCCGTGCGCCCAAACAGGGGTTTACCCCAACATATGGGGTATCAGCGTACTCGAGACAAATTGGACAACAACTTTTTGGGTCCAAGTTCTCTTGTTATCCTTGGGAAAATAAAAATTTGGGGGGCTAAAAATCATTTTTGTGGGAAAAAAAAGGATTTTTATTTTCACGGCTCTGCGTTGTAAACTGTAGTGAAACACTTGGGGGTTCAAAGTTTTCACAACACATCTAGATAAGTTCCATGGGAGGTCTAGTTTCCAATATGGGGTCACTTGTGGGTGGTTTCTACTGTTTGGGTACATCAGGGGCTCTGCAAATGCAACGTGACGCCTGCAGACCAATCCATCTAAGTCTGCATTCCAAATGGCGCTCCTTCCCTTCCGAGCTCTGCCATGAGCCCAAACAGTGGTTCCCCCCCACATATGGGGTATCAGCGTACTCAGGACAAATTGAACAACAACTTTTGGGGTCCAATTTATTCTGTTACCCTTGTAAAAATACAAAGCTGGGGGCTAAAAAATCATTTTTGTGAAAAAAAAAAAGAATTTTTATTTTCACGGGTCTGCGTTATAAACTGTAGTGAAACACTTAGGGGTTCAAAGTTCTCACAACACATCTAGATAAGTTCCATGGGAGGTCTAGTTTCTAATATGGGGTCACTTGTGGGGGGTTTGTACTGTTTGGGTACATCAGGGGCTCTGCAAATGCAACGTGACTCCTGCAGACCAATCCATCTAAGTCTGCATTCCAAATGGCGCTCCTTCCCTTCCGAGCTCTGCCATGCGCCCAAACAGTGGTTCCCCCCCACATATGGGGTATCAGCGTACTCAGGACAAATTGGACAACAACTTTTGGGGTCCAATTTATTATGTTACCCTTGTGAAAATACAAAACTGGGGGCTAAAAAATTTTTGCGAAAAAAAAAATAAATTTATTTTAACGGCTCTGCGTTATAAACTGTAGTGAAACACTTGGGGGTTCAAAGCTCTCAAAACACATCTAGATAAGTTCCTTAGAGGGTCTAGTTTCCAAAATGGTGTCACTTGTGGGGGTTTTTAATGTTTAGGCACATCAGGGGCTCTCCAAACCAACATGGCGTCCCATCTTAATTCCAGTCAATTTTGCATTGAAAAGTCAAATGGCGCTCCTTCCCTTCCGAGCTCTGCTATGCACCCAAAAAGTGGTTTACCCCCACATATGGGGTATCGTCGCACTCAGGACAAATTGCACAACAACTTTTGTGGTCTAATTTCTTCTCTTACCCTTGGGAAAATAAAAAATTGGGGGCGAAAAGATCATTTTTGTGAAAAAATAAGATTTTTTATTTTTACGGCTCTGCATTATAAACTTCTGTGAAGCACTTGTTGGGTCAAAGTGCTCACCACACATCTAGATAAGTTCCTTAAGGGGTCTACTTTTCAAAATGGTGTCACTTGTGAGGGGTTCCAATGTTTAGGCACATCAGGGGCTCTCCAAACGCAACATGGCGTCCCATCTCAATTCCAGTCAATTTTGCATTGAAAAGTCAAATGGCGCTCCTTTCCTTCCGAGCTCTGCCATGCGCCCAAACAGTGGTTTACCCCCACATATGGGGTATCGTCGCACTCAGGACAAATTGCACAACAACTTTTGTGGTCTAATTTCTTCTCTTACCCTTGGGAAAATAAAAAAATTGGTGGCGAAAAGATTATTTTTGTGAAAAAATATGATTTTTTATTTTTACGGCTCTGCATTATAAACTTCTGTGAAGCACTTGTTGGGTCAAAGTGCTCACCACACCTCTAGATAAGTTCCTTAAGGGGTCTACTTTCCAAAATGGTGTCACTTGTGGGGATTTCAATGTTTAGGCACATCAGGGGCTCTCCAAACGCAACATGGCATCCCATCTCAATTCCAGTCAATTTTGCATTGAAAAGTAAAATGGCGCTCCTTCCCTTCCGAGCTCTGCCATACGCCCAAACAATGGTTTACACCCATATACGGGGTATCAGCGTACTCAGGACAAATTGGCCAACAATTTTTGAGGTTCAATTTCTTCTCTTACTCTTGGGAAAATAAAAAATTGGGGGCGAAAAGATCATTTTTGTGAAAAAATATGATTTTTTATTTTTACGGCTCTGCATTATAAACTTCTGTGAAGCAATTGGTGGGTCAAAGTGGTCACCACACATCTAGATAAGTTCCTTAGGGTGTCTACTTTCCAAAATGGTGTCACTTGTGGGGGGTTTCAATGTTTAGGCACATCAGTGGCTCTCCAAACGCAACATGGTGTCCCATCTCAATTCCTGTCAATTTTGCATTTAAAAGTCAAATGGCGCTCCTTCCCTTCCGAGCTCTGCCATGCGCCCAAACAGTGGTTTACCCCCACATATGGGGTATCAGCGTACTCAGTACAGATTGTACAACAATGTTTGGCATCCATTTTATCCTGTTACCCTTGGTAAAATAAAACAAATTGGAGCTGAAATAAATTTTGTGTGAAAAAAAGTTAAATATTCATTTTTATTTAAACATTCCAAAAATTCCTGTGAAACCCCTGAAGGGTTAATAAACTTCTTGAATGTGGTTTTGAGCACCTTGAGGGGTGCAGTTTTTAGAATGGTGTCACACTTGGGTATTTTCTATCATATAGACCCCTCAAAATGACATCAAATGAGATGTGGTCCCTAAAAAAAAATGGTGTTGTAAAAATGAGAAATTGCTGGTCAACTTTGAACCCTTATAACTCCCTAACAAAAAAAAATTTTGGTTCCAAAATTGTGCTGATGTAAAGGAGACATGTGGGAAATGTTACTTATTAAGTATTTTGCGTGACATATCTCTGTGATTTAAGGGCATAAAAATTTAAAGTTGGAAAATTGCGAAATTTTCAAAATTTTCGCCAAATTTCCGTTTTTTTCACAAATAAACGCAAGTTATATCGAATAAATGTTACTACTAAAATGAAGTACAATATGTCACGAGAAAACAGTGTCAGAATCGCCAAGATCCGTTGAAGCGTTCCAGAGTTATAACCTCATAAAGGGACAGTGGTCAGAATTGTAAAAATTGGCCCGGTCATTAACGTGCAAACCACCCTCGGGGCTTAAGGGGTTAAGGGCAGAGACACACTGCCATATTTCTCGTGCGAGAATCGCATCGTAAAACTTGTGCTGGCTGTGGGCTCCCCTGACCTGAGCTTGGCGGCTGTATAGTAATCCATCGTGCTGTCATGCTCAGGTCAGGAGAAGTGCTGGCCAGTCCGTGCAGTGCAATGCAATTATCACACAAGAAATACGGCAGTGTGTCTCTGCCCTAAATCAGAGAGTCATATCGCACAAAATAGATAATAAATAACATTTCACACATGTCTACTTAACCTCAGCACAATTTTTGAAGCATAATGTTTTTTTGTTAGGAAGTTGTAAGGGTTAAAAGTTGACCAGTGATTTCTCCTTTTTACAACAAAATTTGCAAAACCATTTGTTTTAGGGACCACCTCATATTTGAATTGACTTTGAGGGCCTTATATTATTATTATTATTATTATTTATTTATATAGCAGCATTGATTCCATGGTGCTGTACATGAGAAATGGCAGAAAATACTCAAAAGTGACACTATTCTAAAAACTGCACCCCTCAAGGTACTCAAAACCACATTCATTAAGTTTATTAACCCTTTAGGTGCTTCACAGGAAGTTTTGGAATGTGGAAGGAAAAAATAAACATTTACTTTTTTTCACAAAAAATATCTTTTAAACTTATTTTTTTTTTACTTTTGCAAGGGTGACAGGAGAAAATAGATAACATAATTTGTTGAGCAATTTCTCCTGAGCATGCTGATACCCCATATGTGGGGGAAATCTACTGTTTGGACACATGGCAGGACTCAGAAGGGAAGGAGCGCCATTTCACTTTTTGAATGTAATATTTGCTGGCATAATTAGTGGACACCATGTCATGTCTGGAGAGCCCCTGATGTGCCTTAGCAGTGGAAACCCCCCAAAATGACTCATTTTGGAAACTAAACCCCTTAGGGAACTTACTTAGATGTGTATTCAGCACCTTGACCCCACAGGTGCGGCACAGAAGTTTATAATGTTAACCCGTGAAAATTTAAAAAAAAAATCACATTTTTCCCAGATAACTTTTTTAGCTCTAAATTTTGCATTTTCATAAGGGTAACAGGAGAAATTGTTCCATTCAATTTGTTGTGCAATTTCTCTTGAGTGCGCAGATACCAAATATTTGGAGGAAAACAACTGTTTGGGCACAAGGCAGGGCTTGGAAGGAGAGGAGTGCCATTTGACTTTTTGAATGTAAAATTTGCTGGAATAATTAGCGGATGCCATGTCGTGTTTGGAAACCCCAACAAGTGACACCATTTTGGAAACTAGACCCCTTACGGAACTTATCTAGATATGTGTTGAGCACCTTGATCTCCCAGGTGCTTCACAGAAGTTTATAACGTTAAGCCGTGAAAATAAAAAAAAAATCACATTTTTCCTGAAAAAAATCTTTTTTAGCTCCAAATGTTGTATGTTCACAAGGGTAACAGGAGAAAATGGACCACAAAATTTGATGTGTAATTTTTCCTGAGTTCACCGATAGCCCATATGTCGTCGAAAATTACTTTTGAGTAGTTTACAGTGCAGATTTTGATGCAATTGTTTGAGGGCACCATGTTATATTGGCAGAGCCCCTGAGGTGCCAACACAGCAGAACTTCCCATAAGTGACCCTATTTTACAAACTAAACCCCTCTATGAATTCATCTAGGGGTGCAGTGATTATATTGACACCACAGGTGCATCACTGACTTTTATACCATTGAGCAGTGAAGATAAAATTTACATTTTTTACCACCAAGATTGTGTGTTAGCCCCATGTTTTACACTTTCATACTGGCAAATGGGTAAAAATGGCACCAAAATTTGTCCCACATTTTCTACTGAACATGGCAATACCCCGTATGTGGCTGTACAGTACTATTAAGGCCGGCGTCACACTTGCGAGTTTTACGGATGTAAGAGCGCAGAAACTATGTCCGTAAAACTCGCAAAAAATACGGCACAATTATTCTCTATGCCCCTGCTCCTATCTGCCGTATTTTACTGATCAGTATTATACGGCTTTCTACGGCCGTAGAAAATCGCAGCATGCTGCGTTTGTCACCGTATTGCGCAAATAAAACGCCAATGAAAGTCTATGGAAGCCCCAAAAATACGGATCACACACGGACCAGCAGTGTGACTTGCGAGAAATACGCAGCGCTGTTACAGAGAAAAGCCGGTAATTCAGTGCGGTGTACAGTAAAATCACACTGACAGCTTACAGTAGAATAGGTAGAATAAATATGTACACATAGAATAGGTATAAATATATATATGTCAGTAGACACATATATATATATACAGTGGGGCAAAAAAGTATTTAGTCAGTCAGCAATAGTGCAAGTTCCACCACTTAAAAAGATGAGAGGCGTCTGTAATTTACATCAGAGGTAGACCTCAACTATGGGAGACAAACTGAGAAAAAAAAATCCAGAAAATCACTTTGTCTGTTTTTTTATCATTTTTTTGCATATTATGGTGGAAAATAAGTATTTGGTCAGAAACAAACAATCAAGATTTCTGGCTTTCACAGACCTGTATCTTCTTCTTTAAGAGTCTCCTCTTTCCTCCACTCATTACCTGTAGTAATGGCACCTGTTTAAACTTGTTATCAGTATAAAAAGACACCTGTGCACACCCTCAAACAGTCTGACTCCAAACTCCACTATGGTGAAGACCAAAGAGCTGTCAAAGGACACTAGAAACAAAATTGTAGCCCTGCACCAGGCTGGGAAGACTGAATCTGCAATAGCCAACCAGCTTGGAGTGAAGAAATCAACAGTGGGAGCAATAATTAGAAAATGGAAGACATACAAGACCACTGATAATCTCCCTCGATCTGGGGCTCCACGCAAAATCCCACCCCGTGGGGTCAGAATGATCACAAGAACGGTGAGCAAAAATCCCAGAACCACGCGGGGGGACCTAGTGAATGAACTGCAGAGAGCTGGGACCAATGAACCAAGGCCTACCATAAGTAACACACTATGCCACCATGGACTCAGATCCTGCAGTGCCAGACGTGTCCCACTGCTTAAGCCAGTACATGTCCGGGCCCGTCTGAAGTTTGCTAGAGAGCATTTGGATGATCCAGAGGAGTTTTGGGAGAATGTCCTATGGTCTGATGAAACCAAACTGGAACTGTTTGGTAGAAATACAACTTATCGTGTTTGGAGGAAAAAGAATACTGAATTGCATCCATCAAACACCATACCTACTGTAAAGCATGGTGGTGGAAACATCATGCTTTAGGGCTGTTTCTCTGCAAAGGAGCCAGGACGACTGATCCGGGTACATGAAAGAATGAATGGGGCCATGTATCGTGAGATTTTGAGTGCAAACCTCCTTCCATCAGCAAGGGCATTGAAGATGAAACGTGGCTGGTTCTTTCAACATGACAATGATCTAAAGCACACCGCCAGGGCAACGAAGGAGTGGCTTCGTAAGAAGCATTTCAAGGTCCTGGAGTGGCCTAGCCAGTCTCCAGATCTCAACCCTATAGAAAACCTTTGGAGGGAGTTGAAAGTCCGTGTTGCCAAGCGACAAGCCAAAAACATCACTGCTCTAGAGGAGATCTGCATGGAGGAATGGGCCAACATACCAACAACAGTGTGTGGCAACCTTGTGAAGACTTACAGAAAACGTTTGACCTCTGTCATTGCCAACAAAGGATATATTACAAAGTATTGAGATGAAATTTTGTTTCTGACCAAATACTTATTTTCCACCATAATATGCAAATAAAATGTTAAAAAAACAGACAATGTGATTTTCTGGATTTTTTTTTCTCAGTTTGTCTCCCATAGTTGAGGTCTACCTATGATGTAAATTACAGACGCCTCTCATCTTTTTAAGTGGTGGAACTTGCACTATTGCTCACTGACTAAATACTTTTTTGCCCCACTGTATATATATATATATATTATTCCTTCATACAGCGCGAGATAGCAAAAAGCCGGTAATTCAATTACCGGCTTTTGCTTTCTCCTTCCTAAAACCCGACATGATATGAGACATGGTTTACATACAGTAAACCATCTCATATCACCATTTTTTTTTTGCATAATCCACACTACTAATGTTAGTAGTGTGTATCTGCAAAATTTGGCCGTTCTAGCTCTTAAAATAAAGGGTTAAATGGCGGAAAAAATTGGCGTGGGCTCCCGCGCAATTTTCTCCGCCAGAGTAGTAAAGCCAGTGACTGAGGGCAGATATTAATAGCCTGGAGAGGGTCCATGGTTATTGGCCCCCCCCTGGCTAAAAACACCTGCCCCCAGCCACCCCAGAAAAGGCACATCTGGAAGATGCGCCTATTCTGGCACTTGGCCACTCTCTTCCCATTCCCGTGTAGCGGTGGGATATGGGGTAATGAAGGGTTAATGCCACCTTGCTATTGTAAGGTGACGTTAAGCCTAATTAATAATGGAGAGGCGTCAATTATGACACCTATCCATTATTAATCCAATTGAATGAAAGGGTTAAAAAAAAAACACACATTATTAAAAATTATTTTAATGAAATAAAAACAAAGGTTGTTGTAATATTTTATTTAACGCCCAATCCAATCACTGAAGACCCTCGTTCTGTAAAAGAAAAAACATAATAAACCAATAATATACTTACCTTCCGCAGATCTGTAAAGTCCAACGATGTAAATCCTTCTGAAGGGATTAAACATTTTGCAGCAAGGAGTTCCGCTAATGCAGGCTGCTCCTTGCTGCAAAACCCCGGGGAATGAAGCTAAATATAGGTCAATGATCTATATTTACCTTCATTTGCGGTGAGGCGCCCTCTGCTGGCTGTTCATAGATCGTGGGAACTTTCCTAGAAAGCCTGGGAGCTGGATTGGGCGTTAAATAAAATATTACAACAACCTTTGTTTTTATTTCATTAAAATAATTTTTAATAATGTGTGTGTTTATTTTTTAACCCTTTACTACTATTGGATTAATAATGGATAGGTGTCATAATTGACGCCTCTCCATTATTAATTAGGCTTAATGTCACCTTACAATAGCAAGGTGGCATTAACCCTTCATTACCCCATATCCCACCGCTACACGGGAATGGGAAGAGAGTGGCCAAGTGCCAGAATAGGCGCATCTTCCAGATGTGCCTTTTCTGGGGTGGCTGGGGGCAGGTGTTTTTAGCCAGGGGGGGCCAATAACCATGGACCCTCTCCAGGCTATTAATATCTGCCCTCAGTCACTGGCTTTACTACTCTGGCGGAGAAAATTGCGCGGGAGCCCACGCCAATTTTTTCCGCCATTTAACCCTTTATTTTAAGAGCTAGAACGGCCAAATTTTGCAGATACACACTACTAACATTAGTAGTGTGGATTATGCAAAAAAAATGGTGATATGAGATGGTTTACTGTATGTAAACCATGTCTCATATCATGTCGGGTTTTAGGAAGGAGAAAGCAAAAGCCGGTAATTGAATTACCGGCTTTTTGCTATCTCGCGCTGTATGAAGGAATAATATATATATATATATATATATATATATATATGTGTCTACTGACATATATATATATATATATATATATATATATATATATATATAGACAGTATATATGTTTTTTTGTTTTTTTTAACACATGGATCCCTTGTATAGGCGTATGTCGGTTTGGCAAGCCTGCGATAAAAACACGCAGTACGGCTGCCATACGGATTACATACGGAGGATGCCATGCGCAAAAAACGGTGACACACCCTGCCTACGGAGGAGCTACGGACCACTATTTTCGGGACTTTTCAGCGTATTACGGCCGTAATATACGGACCGTATTTGCATACGCTGAGTGTGACGCCGGCCTAAGCCATACAGAGAGACTCGGGACAGACAGAACGCTATTTGCCTCCTGGAATACAGATTTTCCTAGACTAGTTTGCGGATTTCATATAAAGAGCCCGCAAGTGCTAGAAAAGCAGAATTCCCCATCAAGTGACCCCATTTTGTAAATTATACCTCTGTGGGAATTTACCTACAGATTTAGTGACGATTTTGACTCCATGGGCGTTTTCCAGAAACAAGCATCAGTGGATGTTGCTGAGTGAAAATTGCAAACTGCAATGACCAGTTCATTATGCCCAACTCATGCTTCTGGAAACACGCACCTGTAAATTGGGTGGGCTCTTATCACTACAGAAATGCCAAACGTGGGCACTAAATGTGGTTTAGGCACACTGTGGCTCTGAAGGGAGGGGGGCATTTGGATTTGTGGGTGGATCATTCTTTGAATTTCTTTTGGGGGGCAAGGAGCCATTTTGCTTTTCCAGAGCCTTTGTGCTACCAGTAATATGGAAACCCCTATATTTCCTTTAACAGATGACAGACCTGAGTGAGGGTTTGCTTTTTTGTAGATTGACTTGAAGCTTTTATTGGGAACATTTTACATAACATTTATGATCGCATTTATCTGGTGCTCTATGCTGAGCACTTACATAGGGGGTTTCCATCTAAATCTTTGAGTGACGTTACAGATGAAACCACCGATGAATCCATTCACTATAGTGAGGCAGCAGAGTTACTTTAAACTCTGTCTGGCCTCTGATCAGCAGTGTCCTTCTTTTTAGGCCGGCCTCACACTCAGCGTTGAAAAATACAGTCCGTATATTACGGCCGTAATACGCTGAAAAGTCCCCAAAATAGTGGTCCGTAGCTCCTCCATAGGCAGGGTGTTTCAGCGTTTTTTGCGCATGGCATCCTCCGTATGTAATCCGTATGGCATCCGTACTGCGTGTTTTTCTCGCAGGCTTGCAAAATCAACATAAGGCTATACAAGGGATCCATGTGTAAAAAAAAAAACAAAAACATATATACTGTCTATTTATATATATATATATATGTCAGTAGACACATATATGTGTATATATTCTTACTTCATACAGCGCTAGATAGCTTTAAAGCCGGTAATTCAATTACCGGCTTTTGCTATCTCCTTCCTAAAACCCGACATGATATGAGACATGGTTTACATACAGTAAACCATCTTATATCACCTTTTTTTTGCATATTCCACACTACTAATGTTAGTAGTGTGTATATGCAAAATTTGGCCGTTCTAGCTATTAAATTAAAGGGTTAAATGGCGGAAAAAATTGGCGTGGGCTCCCGCGCAATTTTCTCCGCCAGAGTAGTAAAGCCACTGACTGAGGGCAGATATTAATAGCCTGGAGTGGGTCCATGGTTATTGGCCCTTCCTGGCTAAAAACACCTGCCCCCAGCCACCCCAGAAAAGGCACATCTGGAAGATGCGCCTATTCTGGCACTTGGCCACTCTCTTCCCATTCCCGTGTAGCGGTGGGATATGGGGTAATGAAGGGTTAATGCCACCTTGCTATTGTAAGGTGACATTAAGCCAAATTAATAATGGAGAGGCGTCAATTATGACACCTATCCATTATTAATCCAATAGTAGTAAAGGGTTAAAAAATACACAAACACATTATTAAAAATTATTTTAATGAAATAAAAACAAAGGTTGTTGTAATAATTTATTCTACGCTCAATCCAATCACTGAAGACCCTCGATCTGTAACAAAAAAAAAAACAAAAAACAATATCCATACCTTCCGAAGATCTGTAACGTCCAACGATGTAAATCCATCTGAAGGGGTTAAAATATTTTGCAGCAAGGAGCTCTGCTAATGCAGCGCTGCTCCTTGCTGCAAAACCCCGGGGAATGAAGGTAAAGTAGGTCAATGACCTATATTTACCTTCATTTGCGGTGAGGCGCCCTCTGCTGGTTGTTCCTAGATCGTGGGAACTTTCCTAGAAAGCTCCCAGGCTCGAGTTCATAAGAAGCGCCCTCTGCTGGTTGTCCTCATATGAACTCGAGCCTGGGAGCTTTCTAGGAAAGTTCCCACAATCTAGGAACAACCAGCAGAGGGCGCCTCACCGCAAATAAAGGTAAATATAGGTCATTGACCTACTTTACCTTCATTCCCCGGGGTTTTGCAGCAAGGAGCAACGCTGCATTAGCAGAGCTCCTTGCTGCAAAATATTTTAACCCCTTCAGATGGATTTACATCGTTGGACGTTACAGATCTTCGGAAGGTATGGATATTGTTTTGTTTTTTTTGTTACAGATCGAGGGTCTTCAGTGATTGGATTGAGCGTAAAATAATTTATTACAACAACCTTTGTTTTTATTTCATTAAAATAATTTCTAATAATGTGTTTGTGTATTTTTTAACCCTTTACTACTATTGGATTAATAATGGATAGGTGTCATAATTGACGCCTCTCCATTATTAATTTGGCTTAATGTCACCTTACAATAGCAAGGTGGCATTAACCCTTCATTACCCCATATCCCACCGCTACACGGGAATGGGAAGAGAGTGGCCAAGTGCCAGAATAGGCGCATCTTCCAGATGTGCCTTTTCTGGGGTGGCTGGGGGCAGATGTTTTTAGCCAGGGGGGGGCCAATAACCGTGGACCCTCTCCAGGCTATTAATATCTGCCCTCAGTCACTGGCTTTACTACTCTGGCGGAGAAAATTGCGCGGGAGCCCACGCCAATTTTTTCCCTTTAATTTAATAGCTAGAACGGCCAAATTTTGCACATACACACTACTAACATTAGTAGTGTGGAATATGCAAAAAAAAAGGTGATATGAGATGGTTTACTGTATGTAAACCATGTCTCATATCATGTCGGGTTTTAGGAAGGAGATAGCAAAAGCCGGCAATTGAATTACCGGCTTTAAAGCTATCTAGCGCTGTATGAAATAATAATATATATAAATATATGTGTCTCACTGACATATATATATATATATATATATATATATATATACCTATTCTATGTGTACACATTTATTCTACCTATTCTAATGTAAGCTGTCAGTGTGATTTTACTGTACACCGCACTGAATTGCCGGCTTTTCTCTTTAACACCGCTGCGTATTTCTGGCAAGTCACACTGCTGGTCCGTGTGTAATCCGTATTTTTCTGGCTTCCATAGACTTTCATTGGCTTTTTTTTGCGTAATACGGTGACAAACGCAGCATGCTGCGATTTTCTACGGCCGTAGAAAGCCGTGTAATACTGATCAGTAAAATACGGCAAATAGGAGCTGGGGCATGGAGAATAATTGTGCTGTTTGTTTTGCGAGTTTTACGGACGTATTTTCTGCGCTCTTACGTCCGTAAAACTCGCTAGTGTGAGGCCGGCCTTAGAAGTGCACAAAACTGTGGCCAATGGCACTTTTATGTAATCCTAAAAAGACGGACACCACCGGATCACAGGTCCTATGGCATCCATAGTGCCTCCATCTGCCTCATTATAGGGAATCTTTCGGCGCTTCCGTCTGAATCACATATTTCAGAGATTTACACGGAAACCCCGAAGTAAGAGCTCAACGTAGAGCGCACGATAAATGTGCACCGAGCCTTACTGCGATCTTTGGGAGGCAGAATGAAAAAATGAGCAGCATGTGAAGAATTGGTTTTATTTATTTTTTACACCATTCCTCGTGCAGTGTAAGTGATGAGGCAACTTTATTTTTAGGGTCGGTGGGATTGCAGCGATACCCTATTTATATTGGGTTTTTATGTTTGGCTGCTGTCACACACTAAGGCTATGTGCACACGTCAGGATTATTTGCAGAAATTTCCAGAACAAAACCGGACTTTTTCCACAGGAAATCCGCATGCGTTTTTAGCGCGTTTTTAGCGCGTTTTTTGTGCTGATTTTTCGTGATTTTTTCTGGAGCTTCCCAATGCATTAAATAGCGGGAAATCCGCAAATTTAATGAACATGCTGTGTTTTTTCCATGAAGCGTTTTATTAGAGGAAAAAAACGCAACATGTGCACAAAAATTGTGGATTGCATTCTATTTAATAGGATGCTTAATGAATGCGTTTTTGTCGCAGTTTTATCGCATTTTTGTTGCGAAAAAAAAGTGAGAAAAACGTGCAAAAAACTTATGCGGATTTCCTGTGGAAAAAAAATCCGGTTTTGTTCAGGAAATTTCTGCAAATAATCCTGACGTGTGCACATAGCCTAAAGACACTTTTTATTGCGAAAACTAGTTTTTGCCTCACCATATTTTGAGATCTATCATTTTTCCAGATTTCGACCGACAGAGTCATGCTATGGCTTGGCAGTAACTTGGCACATGACATTTTTTGATCGTTTTATATTCTGATTTTTGGGAGACAGAATGAACAAAAACCAGAAATTCAGGAATTGCTTTTTGGATTTTTCTAAAATACCGTTCCACGTGTGGTAAAATTGGTAAGGCAGCTTTAATTTTCGGTTTATGCGATTACAGCGATACCAATTGATATCATTTTTTATGTTTTGTCGCTTTTACACAATAAAAACTATTTCATAGAAAAAATAATTATTTTTCCATCACTTTATTCTGAAAGCTATAACTTTTTTATTTTTCTGCTGATGGAGCTGTATGGCCGCTTGTTTTTTTTTGCGGGACAAGATGATGTTTTTAGGTGTACCATTTTTGTTTACATTAGTCTTTTTGATCGTGTTTTATTGCACTTTTTTCGGTGGTCTGATGATAAAGCATTGTTTTGGCCTCATTTTATAGTTATTTTTTATGGTGTTCACTGAAGGGGTTAACTAGTGGGACAGTTTTAGAGAGCAGGTCGTTACGGACGCAGCGATACCAAATATGTGTACTTTTATTGTTTATTTTTTTATTTACATAAATAAATGTAGTCATTGGAAAAATATTTGTTTGTTTTTTCTTTATTTGAGGATTTAAAAAAAAAAAAATTTTGCACTTAATATTTTTTTTACTTTCTTACATTGTCCCAGTGTGGGACATTACTGTATATCATCAGATCGCTGATCTGATGTTCTACAATGCATCTGCACTGCAGAACAACACATCAGCGTCTGACAGGCAGGGAAGGAGGCGTCTCAGGTCCTGCTCTGAGCACCTTCCCTGAAGGACCCCATGGCCATCTTGCAGCCAGGGTTCTCTATGGAGAACATCAGGACAATGAGATCGCATCACATTGTCCTGATGGAAGCGTAATGGGAATGGGAATTTTCCTCTATATCGCTGTCACTACTAACAGCGGCATCAGAAGGGTTAAATGCCCGCAATTGGTGCTAGCACCGATTGTGGGCATACAGAGCTGACACCCGCACCTGATCGCCTTGGCACTCAGCGTGAGGACGCGCAGTTGGTGCACCATACCTATACTGCTGTTTGCGGAAATGCAGCTTCCGCAGAGCAGTACATGTACGGCGCATGTCGGGAAGGGGTTAATATTTTACAGGACCATTTACAGTTTTCCATGATACAAGATTGCAAAGTAGCCTTAAAAATCGAATGTTATGGCATCAATTTTTTTTTTCATACCCATAGACTTGAATTGGTGAGTCTCAACCGATTTATGCAGGAAACTCGTGCATGATGTGACTTTTTTTTCACGCAGTGAGTGAGACAGCCTCCTTCAATACCATTGGTCGAAATGAAATCTTTTTTTTTTTAACAGGCAGCACTCGGATCTAAACAAGGTTCATGTGCATGAGCCCTTAGAGTTAAAGTATGAATTCAGCCTTATTGATCTTAGCTTACATATTGCAGTGGTGTTTTCTCTTTGGCCTGGTACAATCAACTATTGTCATTTCACCCTCTCATCCATGATTTCTTACCCTTTTAAGTACATTCATTATGAATAATTGTATTTTGTGTTTGCTTTTTTCATAGCATGTTAATTTATTACCTTCAGAGCATTGCAAGGTCATTAAAATTCACCAATAATCAGCTAAGAGCACAGATCCAAACTGTAAGTAGATTCCAGGGAGTAGTCATAATGACATGTACTGTACTGTACCTCTATCTCACCACATTTTGTTTTCACAGGAAAGGACTGAAGACAAGAAAAAAGTGTTTCAAATGGCTGTAGGTGGGTTTAAAATAATATCGCTATTACTAATTACCAATGCAGTCTTTCTTTTCTCCAGAAATTGTGCCACGTCTGCACTGACATGATGTGATTGACAGCAAAATGTTCACATCACTTGCTTATTACATGAAACAATAATGAATAATGATTTTTAACCACTATCTATCGGTTTATACATTTTAAAAAGATTTTCTGGATTCAGAAAACCACTTTCACCAGCTGCAGTTTATTTAAAAAAAAAAAAAAAACTTCCAATGCTGAGTCTCCACTGCTGCTCCCAGTGTCTGTTACTGTCTGGAGTGTCATCACATTGACAGCGCTGTAGCCACTAGCTGAGCATAGCGGGTCTGAGCGACTTGTGCCGTCAACTCGGGCAGAGCCTCTGAGCTCAGTTATTGCCTGCAGGGCCGCGACATGACGTCACACCTAAAGACAGTAACAGACATTGAGAGTGGATCGCCCCCAAGGGCTAGGGGATACACTGTACCGGGCCGTTCGGTTCTCAAGGGGGATGTCACGGTGGCTGACCCGGTCCGTGGCCCTCGGGAGGTCCGTTGATAAAAGGGGAAAGGTCTTTAAAGGGGAAATGTTCATGACTCCACCTGTGGTATTCAGTCAGGGTGACCGACGCTGCTTAGGGGTCCGCTGGGGTGATGTTATGGCAGCTAGATGGTATACCTTCCCACAGGTGAAGTATGTCCCCAGGGCTTCCCAGAGTGTAGATGGAGAATGGTGAAAGGTGCAGTGAAGAACGAGAACACAAGGTTGCAGTCTCTTTACCTTTTTACTGAAGGCTTCAGCATCCACAGTCCAGAGCACCAGATCACGGGGCAGGCAGAGTCCGGCCGGTCCAAAGGCAAATCCAGAGTCCCCTTATCCAGGTGGAAATCAGTAGCCTTCCTCTAGTGCCTGAGTGTTGTAGTCCCTTCCTGCTGAGCTTCTCGGTAAGGTCCTCACAACTGTTGTGGATGTTATGTCTTTCTCTCTCTGTCTCCCTGATGGTAAGGATAGGACAAACCCGTATGACTGATGGCCTGAGGCTTTTTACAGGGACTCAAGCATGCCCCGGCCCCCACAGTTGCCACCGTGCCTCCTGGGTATAAGGTCGGGTAGCTAATATGGAACTAACTGTCCTGCCGGTCTCTGGAGCCAGGCTTGGAGACGATGACTCCCTCGGTGTTCCGGCTACTGGATTCTGCGCCTCAGAAGGAGGCAGCCTGTTGCAGGGCAGAACTCCTTCTGGATTCCTCTCCTTGTGCTATGACTTTGTTTCTCACCCTCTACAATCCAATTCTCCTTCAACGTCTCTTTCTTAGGATGCTGCTGCACGTGGGGCAGGCGCAGCTCTGTGTCTTTCTGTCTAGGCCTCTGACAGGATCCCACCCCTGTCAGGGACCCACTACCTGAGTGGAGCTCAGATAGCTGCTCACTGAGTCCAATCCAGCCAGCTTCCGCCAGACTGGTGCTGCCTGGGTGAAACAAAGCTCGCTTCTGCCTAACTTCCCCTCCAACCCACCAGTTTTACCTAAATGTGAGGAGTGCCCTAATAGATAGGAGCATAGCTCCCCCTGGTGGACTGGAGTGTGAAGTGTGTTGTATGGTTTGTGATACCTGGTAAAGTGATCTCCTTTATTGCCTTCAGACATAACATCACTTCCCTTGGTGGAAGAATGACATTACTGCAACGACCAGGACCCTGGGGCGCTGCAAGAGCATCGACAAAGCCTTAGCACAGAATCTGAGGAGTAAGGCCCCCTTCACATGCCCGTTTTTTAAGGACCACAAATGCGCACACACGCACACCGTTTCTCCATGTGAAAAACCCGCAGACATGTCAGTTTTTTAGCTCTTCCCACTTCTCCTGTGGCAGTTGCAACTGGGGTAATAGGGTTGGGGTTGATGTCAGCTTTGTATTGGCAGCTGACATCGAGCCCAGGGCTTAATAATGGAGAGGCGTCTATAAGACACCCCCATTACTAACCCTAAAGTAAGTTTGGAAATAAACACACAGCAAGAATAAAATCCTTTATTTGAAATAAAACTCAACACCCTCTTTTACACATTTATTTAAAAATAAAAAAAAACAAAGTTATATTCACCTTTACACCTAAAATCCATTGACCCCATGTCCCCTGTAAAAAAAATAAAATAAACAACCATATCCCTCATGTGTCTGACGTGAAGATAATCCATTTGTCCCTTGATGAGTCTAGCTCTGCTACATCTAGGTTCCAATTTGAACACTGGCATGATGCAAGCCTGCCATCCAGCACAGCGCAACATCAGTGTCTCATGGTGACATGAATAAGGTGAGTGGAGTTCATAGCCAATGAACTCCATTCACCTCACTGACGTCACCGCTAGCATGAGAAAGTTCCTTAGCAGCCACTCTTAGCAGCAACAACTGCAATCAAGCGTTTGCAATAACTGACAATGAGTCTTTTACAACTCTCTGGAGGTATTTTGGCCCACTTATCTTTGCAGAATTGTTGTAATTCAGCCACATAGGAGGGTTTTCGAGCATGAACCGCCTTTTTAAGGTCATGTCACAGCATCCCAATCGGATTAAGTCAGAACTTTGACTAGTGTAGTCTTAATTTCGTTTTTCTTAAGTCATTCAGAGGTGGACTTGCTGTTGTGTTTTGAACCATAGTCCTGCTGTATACCCAAACTACACTTAAGCTTAAGGTCATGAACAGAGGGCCTGCCATTCTCCTTCAGGATATTTTGGTAGACAGTGCTGCACCCCAGGGTCCTGGTCGTTGCAGTGGTATGGCTTTCCTCTCGGGGAGAGTGATGCTACGTTTGGAGGCAAAGAAGGATAACTGCATCCAGGTACCACAAACATGCAACACATTTCACACTCCAGGCCACCAGGGGGAGCTCTTGCTCCTATTTATTAGGTCATTCCCCACACTTAGGTAAAACAGGTGGTCTGTAGGGAAAGTTAGTCAGTTGCTGGCTGAGCTCTGCTCAGTTAGTTGGTCCCTGGCAGGGGTGGGATCCTGTCACAGAGCAAAGGAGAAGGATACAGAGCTGTGCATGCCCTCAGTGCTGCAGCTCTTAGAAAGAGATATCGAAGGCAGAATTGGATTGCAGCGAGCGTGCAAGGAAGTCGTAGCAAAGGAGTGGATATCAGAAGGGGACCAGCCCTACACAGGCTGCTCCCTTCTGAGGCGCAGAATCCCGGTAGCCGGAACACCGGGGGAATAACGACCTTTATGCCTTGCTCCAGAGACTGGCAGGACAGCTAATTTCACATTACCTGTCCGCCCTACACCCAGGAGGCACGGTGGCACCCCTTAGAGGCTGTGTCATAATAGAGTCCCTATAAACCACCTCAAGCCACCAGTCATACGGGTTTGTCCTATCCTATCTGGGGACAGAGAGAGAGAGACATAACATCTAAAACAGTTGTGAGGACCTTATGAGAAGCTTAGCAGTAAGGAACTACAACACTGCAGCGCAAAGGAAGGCTACTGATTTCCACCTGGACAAGGGGACTCTGGATTTGCCTCCAAACCGGCTGGACTCTGCCTGCCCTGTGATCTGGTGCTCTGGACTGTGGATGCTGAAGTCTTCAGTAAAGGTAAAGAGACTGCAACCTTGTGTTCTCGTTCTTCTCTGCGCCTCTCACCATCCTACCGTCTACACACCGTGAAGCCCTGGGGATATACTTCACCTGTGGGAAGGTATGCCATCTAGCTGCCATAACATCACCCCAGCGGACCCCTTAAAGCAGCGTCGGTCACCTTGACCGAATACCACAGGTGGCGTCACTAACACAAACTCTATCCCTTTAAAGACCTTTCCCTTTTACATGAGCGCACTGGGTCACGGACCAGATCACAGCCACCGTGACATCCCCCTGTGAAGTACCAGACCCGGTACCGAGTACCCCTAGCCCATGGGGTGACTCAGACAGCAGAACTCATGGTTCCATTTACCACAGCAAGTCTTCCAGGTCCAGAAGCAGCAAAAAAGCCCCAGACCATCACACTACCACCACCACATTTTACTGTTGGTACGATGTTCCTTTTCTAAAATTCTGTGTTACTTTTATGCCAGATGTAATGGAACATACACCTTCCAAAAAGTTAAACTTTTGTCTGGTCAGTCCACAGAGTATTCTTACAAAAGTCTTGGGGATCATCAAGATGTTTTCTGGCAAAACTGGGGCGAGCCTTTATGTTCTTATTGCTTAGCAGTGGTTTTCGTCTTGAAACTCTTACCTGCAGGCCATTTTTGCCCAGTCTCTTTCTTAGGCCGGAGTCACACATGCGAGAAACACATCCGTGTCGCATGTGAACAGCAAGCTCTGGCGCCGGCACTTCGGAGCGGAGAGTGCGGCCGCATAGGAACACATGGAGCCGCACGCTCCGCTTCGAAGTGCCGGCGCCAGAGCTTGCTGTTCACATGCGAGACACGGACGTGTTTCTCGCATGTGTGACCTGGCCTTATGGTGGAGTCATGAACACTGACATTAACTGAGGCAAGTGAGGCCTCCAATAATTTGGATATTTTTGTAGGGTCTTTTGTGATCTCTTGGATAAGTTGTCGCTGTGCTCTTGGGGTAGTTTTGGTCGGCTGACCACTTCTGGGAAGGTTCACCACTGTTCCATGTTTTTGCTATTTGTGGATACTGGCTCTCACTGTGGTTTGCTGTAGGCCCAGAGCTTTAGAATGGCTTTATAACCTTTTCCAGACTGATAGATCTCAATGACTTTGTTTCTCATTTGTTCCAGAATTTTTGGATCGATCGAGACATGATATCTAGCTTTAGAGGATCTTTTGGTGTACTAAACTTTGTCAGGCTGGTCCTATTTAAGTGATTTCTTGATTGAGAAAAGTGTGGCAGTAATCAGGCCTGGGTGTGGCTAGGGAATTTGAACTCTGCTTCCCAAAGATGTTAATTTATGCTTTAAGAGGAGGACCAATCACTTTTTCCATGCAGGGCCCTGTAGCTTTTGATTTCTTTTTCCCTTAACCCATTAGTGACAGATCCAATTTGGTACTTGATGACCAAGCCAATTTTTACAATTCTGACTACTGTCACTTTATAATAATCTTTATTTTTATATAGCGCTAACATATTCCGCAGCGCTTTACAGGTTGCACACATTATCGTCACTGTCCCCGTTGGGGCTCACAATCTAAATTCCCTATCAGTATGTTTTTTAATGTGGGAGGAAACCGGAGTACCCAGAGGAAACCCACGCAAACACGGAGAGAACATACAAACTCTTTGCAGATGTTGTCCTTGCTGTGCTATCCACTGCGCCACCGTGCTGCCCCAAACTTTATGAGGTTATAGCTCTGGGATGCTTCAACGTATCCCTCTGATTATGAGACTGTTCGCATGATATATTGTACTTCATGTTAGTGGTAAAATTTCTTTAATATAACTTGCGTTTATTTATGAAAAAAATGGAAATTTGGTAAAAATTTTGAAAATTTGGAAATTTAAATTTTTGTACCCTTAAATCAGAGAGTGGTGTCACAATTTAGTTAATAAAAAATTATTTACAATTAACACATGTCTACTTTACATCAGCACAATTTTGGAAGCATAATTTTTTTTTTTTGTTAGGACGTAATAAGGGTTAAAAGTTGACCAGCGATTTCTCATTTTTCCAACAAAATTTCCAAAACCATTTTTTTAGGGACCGCCTCACATTTGAAGTGAGTTTTTGGGGGTCAATATAACAGAAAATACCCAAAAGTGACACCATTCTAAAGACTGCACCCCTCAAGGTGGGCAAAATCACATTCAAGAAGTTTATCAACCCTTCAGGTATTTTACGAGAACTAAAGCAATGTAGAAGGAAAAGATGAATATTTTACTTTTTTCACAAAAAATTGACTTTGGAACCATTTTTTTTATTTTCACCAGGCTATCAGGAGAAAATGGACCACAAAATTTGTTGTGCAATTTCTCCTGACTACGCTGATACCCCGTATGTGGAGGAAAGTCACTGTTTGGGCGCATGGCAGGGCTCAGAAAGGAGGGAGATCCGTATGACTTTTTGAACGCAGAATTGGCTGGAATCAATGGTGGGCGCCATGACGCGTTTGGAGACCCCCTGATGTACCTAAACAGTAGAACCTCCCCAATTCTAACTCCAACCATAACCCACCACACCCCTAATCCCAACCCTAACTATAACCCTAAACCCAACACACCCCTAACCCTAATCCCAACCATAACTCTAACCACAACCCTGACACCAACACAACCCTAGCCCCAACCCTAACCCTAGCCCAACCCTAACCCTAGCCCAACCCTAGCTCTAGCTCCAACCCTAACCCTAGCTCAACCCTAACACTAATGGAAAAATGAAAATAAATAATTTTTTTAATTTTATTATTTTTACCTAACTAAGGGATGATAAAGAGGGGTTTTATTTACTATTTGTTTTTATTTTAATCACTGTGATATGGTCTATCACAGTGATCAAATTTAACCAATCGGAAAAATTTCCTATTGTTGATGGGTGCTGGTCTGGGGATCTCAGCTGGCACACTGCGCATGCGCCCACCATTTTCTTCCTGGAAGAAGATGCTGATGACCAGGGGACAGGACCGGGGGATGCAGGAGGGTACAGGGACACCGGAGGTACCGGGGGAGCTCGGGGGACCCCATTTGTGGCTCAAGAATTGGTGTAGGAAAGAGGGGTTTGGGTTCCTGCAGAACTGGGCCGACTTCTCAGTTGGCTACAGGCTCTACGCTAGGGACGGGCTGCACCTCAATGGGGAGGGTGCAGCTGTGCTGGGGGAGAGAATGGCTAGAAGGTTGGAGGAGTGTTTAAACTAGGAATTGGGGGGGAGCGTATTCATTTTATAGGAGGGGAAGATAGTGCAGACAGAGACCTGGGCACAAATAAGGAAGTTGGGGGTGGCGGTGGCATGGGGGTTGGGGTCAGAACAGTTAATAATTTAAGAAATACAAGTACAGAGAGGAACATAAAGTGCATGTATACTAATGCCAGAAGCCTCGCCAACAAAATGGACGAATTAGAACTAATGTTGTTGGAGCATAATTATGACATGGTGGGGATATCTGAAACGTGGCTGGATGAGAGCCATGACTGGGCTGTTAACTTGCAGGGCTACAGCCTGTTCAGAAATGACCGTACAGATAAGCGAGGGGGAGGGGTGTGTCTATATGTAAAATCATCCTTAAAACCCATCCTGCGCGATAATATAGGTGAATTTAATGAAAATGTAGAATCCCTGTGGGTGGAGATAAGGGGAGGGGGAAAAAATAATAAATTACTGATAGGGGTTTGTTATAAATCTCCAAAAATAATGGAAGCAATGGAGAATATCCTCGTAAAGCAAATAGATGAAGCTGCGACTCAAGGAGAAGTCATTATTATGGGGGACTTCAACTACCCTGAAATAGATTGGGGAATAGAAACCTGCAGTTCCAGCAAAGGTAATCAGTTTTTGACAATTATGAGAGACAATTACCTTTCACAACTGGTTCAGGACCCAACAAGAAGGGGGGCACTGCTAGACCTAATATTAACCAACAGGCCAGACCGCATATCAAATATAAGGGTTGGGGGTCACTTGGGAAATAGCGATCACAAAATAATAAGTTTTCAAGTATCCTTTAAAAAGATGTGTAGTAGAGGGGTTACAAGGACACTAAACTTCAGGAGGGCAAATTTCCAACGGATGAGAGAGGATCTTGGTGCAATTAACTGGGACGATATCCTGAGACACAAAAATACACAAAGAAAATGGGAGACGTTTATTAGCATCCTGGATAGGACCTGTGCACAGTATATACCGTATGGGAATAAACATACTAGAAATAGGAGGAAACCAATATGGCTAAATAGAGCTGTAAGGGGCGCAATAAGTGACAAAAAGAAAGCATTTAGAGAATTAAAGGAAGTAGGTAGTGAGGAGGCATTAAATAAATACAGAAAATTAAATAAATTCTGTAAAAAGCAAATCAAGGCAGCAAAGATTGAGACAGAGAGACTCATTGCCAGAGAGAGTAAAAATAATCCTAAAATATTCTTTAACTACATAAATAGTAAGAAACTAAAAATGATAGTGTTGGCCCCCTTAAAAATAGTCTGGGTGAGATGGTGGATGAGGATGAGGAAAAAGCCAATATGCTAAATGACTTTTTTTCATCAGTATTTACACAAGAAAATCCCATGGCAGACAAAATGTCTAGTGATAAAAATTCCCAATTAAATGTCACCTGCTTAACCCAGCAGGAAGTGCGGCGGCGTCTAAAAATCACTAAAATTGACAAATCTCCGGGCCCGGATGGGATACACCCTCGAGTACTGCAGGAATTAAGTACAGTCATTGATAGACCATTATTTTTAATCTTTAAAGACTCCATAATAACAGGGTCTGTGCCACAGGACTGGCGTATAGCAAATGTGGTGCCAATATTCAAAAAGGGGACAAAAACTGAACTCGGAAATTATAGGCCAGTAAGCTTAACCTCTACTGTGGGTAAAATACTGGAGGGCATTCTAAGGGATGCTATACTGGAGTATCTGAAGAGGAATAACCTCATGACCCAGTATCAGCACGGGTTTACTAGGGACCGTTCATGTCAGACTAATTTGATCAGTTTCTATGAAGAGGTAAGTTCCAGATTGGACCAAGGGAACCCAGTGGATGTAGTGTATATGGACTTTTCAAAAGCTTTTGATACGGTGCCACACAAAAGGTTGATACATAAAATGAGAATAATGGGGATAGGGGAAAATATGTGCAAGTGGGTTGAGAGCTGGCTCAGGGATAGGAAACAAAGGGTGGTTATTAATGGAGCACACTCGGACTGGGTAGCGGTTAGCAGTGGGGTACCACAGGGGTCAGTATTGGGCCCTCTTCTTTTTAACATATTTATTAATGACCTTGTAGGGGGCATTCAGAGTAGAATTTCAATATTTGCAGATGACACTAAACTCTGCAGGGTAATCAATACAGAGGAGGACAATTTTATATTACAGGATGATTTATGTAAACTAGAAGCTTGGGCTGATAAATGGCAAATGAGCTTTAATGGGGATAAATGTAAGGTCATGCACTTGGGTAGAAGTAATAAGATGTATAATTATGTGCTTAATTCTAAAACTCTGGGCAAAACCGTCAATGAAAAAGACCTGGGTGTATGGGTGGATGACAAACTTAAATTCAGTGGCCAGTGTCAGGCAGCTGCTACAAAGGCAAATAAAATAATGGGATGCATTAAAAGAGGCATAGATGCTCATGAGGAGAACATAATTTTACCTCTATACAAGTCACTAGTTCGACCACACTTAGAATACTGTGCACAGTTCTGGTCTCCGGTGTTTAAGAAAGACATAGCTGAACTGGAGCGGGTGCAGAGAAGAGCGACCAAGGTTATTAGAGGACTGGGGGGTCTGCAATACCAAGATAGGTTATTACACTTGGGGCTATTTAGTTTGGAAAAACGAAGACTAAGGGGTGATCTTATTTTAATGTATAAATATATGAGGGGACAGTACAAAGACCTTTCTGATGATCTTTTTAATCATAGACCTGAAACAGGGACAAGGGGGCATCCTCTGCGGTTGGAGGAAAAAAGGTTTAAGCATAATAACAGACGCGGATTCTTTACTGTAAGAGCAGTGAGACTATGGAACTCTCTGCCGTATGATGTTGTAATGAGTGATTCATTACTTAAATTTAAGAGGGGACTGGATACCTTTCTGGAAAAGTATAATGTTACAGGGTATATACACTAGATTCCTTGATAGGGCGTTGATCCAGGGAACTAGTCTGATTGCCGTATGTGGAGTCGGGAAGGAATTTTTTTCCCCAATGTGGAGCTTACTCTTTGCACATGGGGTTTTTTTGCCTTCCTCTGGATCAACATGTTAGGTTAGGCTATGGTTTGAACTAGATGGACATATAGTCTTCCTTCAACCTTAATAACTATGTAACTATGTAACTATGTAACATTTCTCTCTCCTTTGATGTGCTAGATCATATACAGTATATATGATATAAAATCCTATTGAACCTATTACTGCTTCTCTTCCTACCAAGCCTACTTGGAGAAGAATTTTAGGCTTTATTTTAACCTATATGGCAGTTTATGGGATCTCCTTCCTCCAGTATCCATTTCTTCCCACCACTTGCCTACTTGATCAGTTCCCACTAAAGATATACTTAGCCACACATACCTTCACCCTCATTCATTAAATATGCAACCTCCACCTCTTCTCTGAAGCTTTCTGTTAGGCCGGGGTCACACTTGCGAGTGTGATGCGAGAAACTATGCAGCTGCACACTCCGGTCTGAGTGCCAGCGGCAGTGGCAGGTATTGATGCGAGAGACTCGTGCAAGTTTCTCGCATCACACTCGCAAGTGTGACCCCAGCCTTAAAATGGTTTTCCACTACTCCAATATAAATGACATATCCTCCAGATAAATCAGCATAAAATCAGCAGGAGCGGATGTAAACATTGTGACAGAGCAGATCATCACGCCTTCACAACACTGTTTATTGGTTTCTCTCAGGTAATGCATATCAGCTTTATTTAAATACACGCATAATTCTAATAAGTTTTGAGCAATTTAATAAAGTTTCTTAAAGGGAACCTGTCAGCAGGATTGGGCACAGTAACCTACAGACAGTGTCAGGTCAGCACCGTTATACTGATTAAAATGAAACATTGGTTGATGAAATCCGTCTTGTGGTTGTTTTTTAATCTTTAGTATTCAGGTTTAAGTTAATGATACGCATGCCCTAGAGCGGCCTGGAGGGGTGGTCTTTATGTGGTACTCTGATTAGGTATTCATAATGCAGACTGCTGACAGGTCACTGATCCCTCAGTCACCTGCCCCCTAGATTGAATACTGAATACCTGTACATAGTGAAGAAAAAATGTAGAAAAAAAACCCTTCTGCAGGCAGGTGCCATCCGTGGCACCTGCGCTGCAGCATAATCTCATGTTTAATGTGTAGTTACTACATGTGGTTGAGCTTTTTCTGTGGTGTATAACAACAACAAAAAATATTAAATGGCGCCCCCCGCACCTGTGCAGTAGCTATCAGTGTACAGAGCTGTGATCCGATAGCTGCTGTTGCACAGGCGCCGGTGGCGCCATCTTGCTAGAGAAGGAAAAAAAAATCTTCCTCCAAGATTGCGCCACTCACGCCTGCGCAGTAGCAGCTCTCGGCAATCGCAACATTGTGGGGGCATCACAACACAGAACCAGACCTCAATAAGAGGAAAATACACTCTGTATCTATGAACTGTTCGAATGAACAATGAATAGTGAACTCTTCCAATAAAGAATGAACTGTTCCAATATTTATGGCCACAACTATTTATCCCTCTCCCATAATGATAGTTCTGCTTCACATTACTTGTCAGATTCTGTGTCATTCTATGCCTTATGAAGAGACCCAAGTAGTCTCGAAAACTTGCAATTTGTTACCATCTTCTCAGTTAGTCATTAAAAGGTTTCAACCACTAAGGACTCTCAAATCTAAATATTGTTCTATCTACTGGCTAACACGGTACAAAGATATATATTTTTCCTGTATCAAAAACGGGAAAACAGGCACAGATGCATATAGCAGGGATTGCTGCTATTATACTTACATAAAGAAAGCACTAGTTGAGCTACAATATGGGCCACCAAAACACCTCCAAGAAGCAACAAAGCATTAGCAATCATATCTGCTATGGTACATTGATAATGAAAAGAAATCAGCAAATGGATTTGCAGGATCCTGATTCAAAGGCCAATTCCGTTCTCTGTGGCCAGTGGACAGGAGCGCTGCGATCTGCTTCCTACTTGCTGACATCTGTGACTCCTCTTTTGATGCTTGAAAAAGGTCCACGGACCGAAACGTTGCAGATGGCAGAATAAATACGGGAGCTGTTTTTTCACAATTGCTGTGGTGCTGTCCTTCTCTTTATGCGCTTTTGAATTTATCTACTGGGATGGATCCCCTGGTGAGGACGTGCGCTCTGCTCTCCATAGAGACGTTGCCATTATAGGGTGCAGCTTTACTACTAATATTTGATACTTCCTCTTTTGGTTAGTCAGTTTGTAGTGCTGTCACACACAACATCACACCAGGCTAGCTAATCAAGAGGAGCCATGGATGACGGCATGTAGGAAGGGGTTCACTTGGGCCTATATTCAGTGGCCACTGAGTACAGACCTGGTCACTAAACCAGGGTCCTGCAAATCGATTTTCTCCTCTTTAACAATTCATGATGGGCCCCATAAGATGCTCCATATTAAAATATGCCCCATATAATGCTGCACAAATGTTGATTATGGCCCCATAAGATGCTCCATACAGACATTTGCCCCATATGATTTCTCCACAAATGCTGATTATGGCCCCATAAGATGCTCCATAGACACATTTGCCCCGTATAATGCTCCACAAATGCTGATTATGGCCCCATAAGATGCTCCATACAGATATTTGCCCCATATAATGCTGCAAATGACCCCATAAGATGCTTCATACAGATATTTGCCCCATATAATGCTGCACATGGCCCCATACAGATATTTGCCCCATATAATGCTGCACATGGCCCCATAAGATGCTCCATACAGACATTTGCCCCATATGCTGTTGCAGCAATTAAAAAAAAAAATGACATACTCACCTCTCAGGCACCCGGCACTTGCTATATTCACTTGTTCCCCGTTCCACCGCCGGCCGCTGCTGTGTCTTCTGCGTCCTCTGCACTGACTGTTCAGGCAGAGGGTGGAGCCCACACTAATCGCGTCATCGCACCCTCTGACCTGAGCGTCACTACAGAGGACGGGGAGGACACAGCAGCGGCCGGAGGTGGAACGGGAGCAGGTGAATACCGCGCACTGCGTTATACTCACCTGCTCCTGGCGCGGTGTCACTGGTTCTCTGGCGCCGGCAGCTTCTTCCTATATTGAGCGGTCACATGGTACCGCTCATTACAGTAATGAATATGCGGCTACACCCCTATGGGGGTGGAGTCGCTCCCCCTCCCCTGCCGACCTCTGTGTATGACTCGAGTATAAGCTGAGAGGGGTAATTTCAGCCTAAAAAAATGGGCTGAAATTCTCGGCTTATACTCGACTATATACAGTAAATTAAATGACTGCTTCAGATCCTTCTCGTCATTGGAAATGGTGCCAAGGTGGCACCACTAACTTATAAGTTAATTGCATGATTTGATAAAATTATCCTTTTTGCCTGTCGAGTTACATAATTTGTCATAAATAAATTAAACCAGTCCAATTGCATTTTGAATCTCACATTCAAGTAGGTTTTTTTTGTAATGTCCTTACTTTGTAATTGCTATGCTTTGTGTTCCCAGCCCGGTTTCAGAAGAAAGATGGAGTAGATAAAAAGCGAGAACAAGACAGTGACATAGTGAGCCAAGAATCATCTGTACACTCTTCAACTCCAAGGAAGAATGGAAGTGTGGTGAACTTTGAATCTCCCGGGAGCAAGCACAGTCGAATACAGACTATAAGTCAATCTGCCCCCCGTGCGGTAGTCCCCCAAATCCCCAATGTAAACCTGAGCCCTTCTGTGTCCAGAGTAAAACAGCAGCAAGCAGAGAACACCTCAAGCAGGTATGTACATACTATAGATTAATGTGATAATCTGTAAATGTGTTCTGTAGAAGAGTTTTTTAACCTAGTGCATATCATCGGATATCATTAAAGTCTAAATGTATTAATTTTCACATCCTCACTAAAAGATTTATTGCTACATTTGACTCTTATTACAAAAATGGTTCAGCTCAACATAGATCATACATCAGCCAAAACAATTAACCACTGACAAGTGAAATAAATAACATTGTTTATTTCTTTACAGTGGGCAATTGTAAGTATCTGAGTGACTTTGACGACAGCAAAAATGTGATGTCTATGTGACTAGATCAGAGCATATCCAATAAATAAGTTCAATGAGGACATGGACGTCTTTATCGATAAACATAATATTACAGATTATAGGTACTAAATTTTGGAGATGGGATGTTGATCAGAGAAACTAGGCAGATTTTGTGCATTTAGTTAGGAAGGAACATTCCCCCTAACATGCGGCAATTAGTAACTGACTCATAGGGTTATTTGTTATGATGCGGTGGTCTAGGAGCAACATGGAACGAGCTCTGAAGGAAGTGGTAACTGTACTGACCGCAGTCCCTAAGCTCAACACAACACTAGAAGCAGCCGTGGAATGCTCCTAACTCTCCCTATGCATCTCGTCACAGCCTAAGAGCTAACTACCCCTAAAGACAGAAGCAGGAAAACTATCTTGCCTCAGAGAAAATCCCCAAAGGATAGATTAGCCCCCCACAAATAATGACTGTGAGTGGAGAGGGAAAAGACATACACTGAATGAAACCAGGATGAGCACAGGAGGCCAGTCTAGCTTGATAGATAGGACAGGATGGAATACTGTGCGGTCAGTATAAAACACTACAAAAATCCACGCAGAGTTTACTAAAAATCTCCACACCTTACTAAAGGTGTGGAGGGTAAATCTGCTTCCCAGAGCTTCCAGCAAGACAGAATTAATTCATACTGATAAGCTGGACAAACATAGAAAGCACTGAACGAATAAGTCCACAATCTGTGAACAGAACAGAGCAAGTAAGAACTTAGCTTTGCTGAACTGGTCAGGAAAACAGGGAAATCCAAAGAGATGTGAATCCAACCATAAACCATTTACAAGTGGCACTAGCTGAAGGAACAGCCAGACCTAAATAGCCGAGCAGAAGAGAAGAAAAGTGGAGGCAGCTGATGACAGCTAACTCCAAGGAGCAGCCATACCACTTGAAACCACAAAAGGGAGCCCAAGAGCAGAACTCACAAAAGTGCCACTTACAACCACCGGAGGGAGCCCAAGAGCGGAATTCACAACAGTACCCCCCCCTTGAGGAGGGGTCACCAAACCCTCACCAGAGCCCCCAGGCCGATCAGGATGAGCCAAATGAAAAGCACGAACCAAATCGGCGGCATGGACATCGGAGGCAACAACCCAAGAATTATCCTCCTGGCCATAACCCATCCACTTGACAAGATACTGAAGCCTCCGCCTCGAAAAACGAGAATCCAAAATCTTCTCAACCTCATATTCCAACTCTCCCTCAACCAACACCGGGGCAGGAGGGTCAACCGAGGGAACAACGGGCACCACATATCTCCGCAACAAAGATCTATGGAAAACATTATGAATGGCAAAAGAGGCTGGAAGAGCCAAACGAAACGACACCGGATTAATAATTTCAGAAATTTTATAAGGACCAATAAACCGAGGCTTAAACTTAGGGGAGGAAACTTTCATAGGAACATGACGAGAAGACAACCAAACCAAATCCCCCACACGAAGCCGGGGACCAACACACCGACGGCGGTTAGCAAAACGTTGAGCCCTTTCCTGAGACAACGTCAAATTGTCCACCACATAAGTCCAAATCTGCTGCAGCCTGTCCACCACAGAATCAACACCAGGACAATCAGAAGGCTCAACCTGCCCAGAAGAAAAGCGAGGATGAAAACCAAAATTACAAAAGAAATGAGAAACCAAAGTAGCCGAACTAGCCCGATTATTAAGGGCAAACTCGGCCAAAGGCAAGAAAGACAACCAATCATCCTGATCAGCAGACACAAAGCATCTCAAGTAGGTCTCCAAGGTCTGATTAGATCGCACAGTTTGGCCATTAGTCTGAGGATGAAACGCCGAAGAAAAAGACAAATCAATGCCCATCCTAGCACAAAAGGACCGCCAAAATCTAGAGACAAACTGAGAACCTCTGTCAGACACAATATTCTCCGGAATGCCATGCAAACGAACCACATGCTGAAAAAACAATGGAACCAGATCTGAGGAGGAAGGCAACTTAGGCAAAGGTACCAGATGGACCATTTTAGAGAACCGGTCACAGACAACCGAGATAACAGACATCTTCTGGGAAATAGGAAGATCCGAAATAAAATCCATGGAAATATGCGTCCAGGGCCTCTCAGGGACCGGCAAAGGCAAAAGCAACCCACTAGCACGGCAACAGCAAGGCTTGGCTTGGGCGCAAGTCCCACAGGATTGCACAAAAGCACGGACATCGCGAGACAGGGACGGCCACCAAAAGGACCTAGCAACCAAATCTCTGGTACCAAAAATCCCAGGATGACCAGCCAACACTGAACAATGAACCTCAGAAATTACCTTACTTGTCCATCTATCAGGAACAAACAGCTTCCCCACAGGACAGCGGTCAGGCCTATCAGCCTGAAATTCCTGAAGCACCCGCCGCAAATCAGGAGAGATGGCAGAAAGAATCACCCCTTCCTTAAGAATGCCAACCGGCTCAAGGACTCCAGGAGAATCAGGCGAAAAACTCCTAGAGAGGGCATCAGTCTTAACATTCTTAGATCCCGGAAGATACGAGACCACAAAATCAAAACGGGAGAAAAACAGGGACCATCGAGCCTGTCTAGGATTAAGCCGCTTGGCCGACTAGAGGTAAATCAGATTCTTATGATCGGTCAGGACCACAACGCGGTGCTTAGCTCCCTCAAGCCAATGTCGCCATTCCTCAAATGCCCACTTCATAGCCAACAACTCCCGATTGCCGACATCATAATTGCGTTCCGCAGGCGAAAACTTTCTGGAAAAAAAAGCACACGATTTCATCAAAGAACCATCAGACTCCCTCTGAGACAAAATGGCCCCTGCCCCAATCTCAGAAGCGTCGACCTCAACCTGAAAAGGAAGAGAAACATCCGGCTGACGCAACACAGGGGCAGAAGTAAATCGGCATTTAAGCTCCTGAAAGGCCTCAACAGCCGCAGAGGACCAATTCGTCACATCCGTGCCTTTCTTTGTCAAATCAGTAAGGGGCTTAACCACACTGGAAAAGTTGGCAATGAAACGGCGATAGAAATTAGCAAAGCCCAAAAATTTTTGAAGGCCCTTCACAGATGTGGGTTGAATCCAGTCATGAATAGCTTGGACCTTAACAGGATCCATTTCTATAGACGAGGGAGAAAAAATAAAACCCAAAAAAGAGACCTTCTGAACTCCGAATAGGCACTTAGACCCCTTCACAAACAAAGCATTATCACGAAGGATCTGGAACACCATCCTGACCTGCTTCACATGAGACTCCCAATCATCGGAAAAATTCAAAATATCATCCAAATATACGACTATGAATTTATCAAGATAATTGCGGAAAATATCATGCATGAAAGACTGGAACACAGATGGAGCATTAGAGAGCCCAAATGGCATCACAAGGTATTCAAAATGGCCTTCGGGCTTATTAAATGCAGTTTTCCATTCGTCACCCTGTTTAATACGAACAAGATTATATGCCCCTCGGAGGTCAATCTTAGTAAACCAACTAGCCCCCTTAATCTGAGCAAACAAATCAGTAAGCAAAGGCAAGGGGTATTGGAATTTGACCATGATCTTATTAAGAAGACGATAATCAATACAGGGTCTCAAGGAGCCATCCTTCTTAGCAACAAAAAAGAAACCCGCTCCCAATGGTGACGAAGAGGGCCGAATATGCCCCTTCTCCAAAGACTCCTTAACATAACTCCGCATGGCGGCATGCTCTGGTACAGACAGATTGAAAAGTCGGCTCTTAGGGAACATGCAACCAGGAATCAAGTTAATAGCACAATCACAGTCCCGGTGCGGTGGAAGGGAACTGGACTTGGGCTCATCAAATACATCCTGGAAATCCGACAAAAACTCAGGGACCTCAGAAGAGGGGGAAGAGGAAATTGACATCAAAGGAACGTCACTATTTACCCCTTGACAACCCCAACTAGTCACAGACATAGTTTTCCAATCCAGCACCGGATTATGTTCCTGTAACCATGGAAAACCCAGTACAACAACATCATGCAGGTTATGCAACACCAGAAAACGGCAATCTTCCTGATGTGCTGGAGCCATGTACATAGTCATCTGCGTCCAGTACTGAGGTTTATCCTTGGCCAAGGGTGTAGCATCAATACCCCTCAAAGGAATAGGGCTCTGCAAAGGCTGCAAGGAAAAACCACAGCGCCTGGCGAATTCTAAGTCCATTAAGTTAAGGGCAGCGCCTGAATCCACAAATGCCATGACAGAAAAGGACGACAATGAGCAAATCAGGGTCACAGATAAGAGAAATTTAGGCTGTATAGTACTAATGGTAACAGACCTAGCAACTCTCTTAGTACGCTTAGGGCAATCAGAGATAACATGAGCCAAATCACCACAGTAAAAACACAGCCTATTCTGACGTCTGAATTCCTGCCGTTCTGTTCTAGTCAAAATCCTATCACATTGCATAGGTTCAGGACTTTGATCAGAGGACACTGCCATATGGTGCACAGCTCTGCGCTCGCACAGACGCCGATCAATCTGAATAGCTAGAGACATAGATTCGCTCAAACCGGCAGGCGTAGGAAAGCCCACCATAACATCTTTAAGGGCTTCAGAAAGACCTTTTCTGAAAATAGCAGCCAGAGCCTCCTCATTCCATTTAGTGAGCACTGACCATTTTCTAAATTTCTGGCAGTATAATTCTGCCGCTTCCTGACCTTGACACAAGGCCAACAGGGTTTTTTCTGCATGATCCACAGAATTAGGTTCGTCATACAATTATCCGAGCGCTTGAAAAAATGCGTCTACATTCAATAATGCCGGATCCCCTGTTTCAAGAGAAAAAGCCCAGTCTTGAGGGTCACCACGCAGCAAGGATATGATGATTTTTACTTGCTGAATGGGATCACCAGAAGAACAGGGTTTCAAAGCAAAAAACAATTTGCAGTTATTTTTAAAATTCAAAAACTTGGATCTGTCCCCAAAAAACAAATCAGGAGTAGGAATTCTAGGCTCTAAAGCCGGAGTCTGAACAACATAATCTTGGATATTCTGTACTCTTGCAGCAAGTTGATCCACACGAGAAAACAAACCCTGAACATCCATTCCAGAGCATATATCCTGAACCACCCAGATATCAAGAGGAAAAAAAAAGAGACAAACTAGAGCACAGAAAAAAAAATGGTTCAGAACTTTCTTTTCCTTCTTTTGAGCTGCATTTAATTCATTTTTGGCCACTTGTACTGTTATGATGCGGTGGTCTAGGAGCAACATGGAACGAGCTCTGAAGGAAGTGGTAACTGTACTGACCGCAGTCCCTAAGCTCAACACAACACTAGAAGCAGCCGTGGAATGCTCCTAACTCTCCCTATGCATCTCGTCACAGCCTAAGACCTAACTACCCCTAAAGACAGAAGCAGGAAAACTATCTTGCCTCAGAGAAAATCCCCAAAGGATAGATTAGCCCCCCACAAATAATGACTGTGAGTGGAGAGGGAAAAGACATACACTGAATGAAACCAGGATGAGCACAGGAGGCCAGTCTAGCTTGATAGATAGGACAGGATGGAATACTGTGCGGTCAGTATAAAACACTACAAAAATCCACGCAGAGTTTACTAAAAATCTCCACACCTGACTAAAGGTGTGGAGGGTAAATCTGCTTCCCAGAGCTTCCAGCAAGACAGAATTAATTCATACTGATAAGCTGGACAAACATAGAAAGCACTGAACGGATAAGTCCACAATCTGTGAACAGAACAGAGCAAGTAAGAACTTAGCTTTGCTGAACTGGTCAGGAAAACAGGGAAATCCAAAGAGATGTGAATCCAACCAGAAACCATTTACAAGTGGCAATAGCTGAAGGAACAGCCAGACCTAAATAGCCGAGCAGAAGAGAAGATAAGTGGAGGCAGCTGATGACAGCTAACTCCAAGGAGCAGCCATACCACTTGAAACCACAAGAGGGAGCCCAAGAGCAGAACTCACAAAAGTGCCACTTACAACCACCGGAGGGAGCCCAAGAGCGGAATTCACAACAGTTATTTCCTTCCGTTGAATCAACATGTTGGGTTATACGTTTAACTCAATGGACTCGTGTCTTCTTTTAACCTTAACCCCTTTACCCCCAAGGGTGGTTTGCACGTCAATGACCAGGCCAATTTTTACAATTCTGACCACTGTCCCTTTATGAGGTTATAACTCTGGAACGCTTCAACGGATCCTGGTGATTCTGACATTGTTTTCTCGTGACATATTGTACTTCATGATAGTGGTAAAATTTATTTAATATTACCTGCATTTATTTGTGAAAAAAATGGAAATTTGGGGAAAATTTGGAAAATTTCGCAATTTTCCAACTTTGAATTTTTATGCAATTAAATCACAGAGATATGTCACACAAAATACTTAATAAGTAACATATCCCACATGTCTACTTTACATCAGCACAATTTTTGAACCCAAATTTGTTTTTTGTTAGGGAGTTATAAGGGTTAAAAGTTGACCAGCAATTTTTCATTTTTACAACACCATTTTTTTTAGGGATAACATCTCATTGGAAGTCATTTTGAGGGGTCTATATGATAGAAAATACCCAAGTGTGACACCATTCTAAAAACTGCACCCCTCAAGGTGCTCAAAACCACATTCAAGAAGTTTATTAACCCTTCAGGTGTTTCACAGGAATTTTTGGAATGTTTAAATAAAAATGAACATTTAACTTTTTTTCACAAAAAATTAACTTCAGCTCCAATTTGTTTTATTTTACCAAGGGTAACAGGACAAATTGTACAACAATTTTTGTGGTCCATTTTCTCCTGAGTACGCTGATACCCCATATGTGGGAGTAAACCACTGTTTGGGCGCATGACAGAGCTCGGAAGCGAAGGAGGGCAATTTGACCTTTCAATGCAAAATTGACAGGAATTGAGATGGGACGCCATGTTGCGTTTGAAGAGCCCCTGAAGTGCCTAAACAGTGGAAACCCCCCAAAAGTGACACCATTTTGGAAAGTAGACCCCCTAAGGAACTTATCTAGATGTGTGGTGAGCACTTTGACCCACCAAGTGCTTCACAGAAGTTCATAATGCAGAACCGTAAAAATAAAAAATCATATTTTTTTACAAAAATCATCTTTTTGCTCCCAATTTTTTATTTTCCCAAGGGTAAGATAAGAAATTGGACCCCAAAAGTTGTTGTATAATTTGTCCTGAGTACGCTGATACCGCATATGTGGCGGTAAACCACTGTTTGGGCGCATGGGAGAGCTCGGAAGAGAACGAGCGCCATTTGACTTTTCATTGCAAAATTGATCGGAATTGAGATGGGACGCCATGTTGCGTTTGGAGAGCCACTGATGTGCCTAAACATTGAAACCCCCCACAAGTGACACCATTTTGGAAAGTAGACCCCCTAAGGAACTTATCTAGATGTGTGGTGAGCACTTTGACCCACCAAGTGCTTCACAGAAGTTTATAATGCAGAACCGTGAAAATAAAAAATCATATTTTTTCACAAAAATTATATTTTTGTCCCAAATTTATTATTTTCCCAAGGATAAGAGAAGAAATTGGACCACAAAAGTTGTTGTACAATTTGTCCTGAGTACGCTGATACCCCATATGTGGGGGTAAACCACTGTTTGGGCGCATGGGAGAGCTCGGAAGAGAAGGAGCGCCATTTGACTTTTCAATGCAAAATTGACAGGAATTGAGATGGGACGCCATGTTGCATTTGGAGAGCCACTGATGTGCCTAAACATTGAAACCCCCCACAAGTGACACCATTTTGGAAAGTAGACCCCCTAAGGAACTTATCTGGATGTGTGGTGAGCACTTTGACCCACCAAGGGCTTCACAGAAGTTTATAATGCAGAGCCATAAAATAAAACAACATTTTTTTCCCACAAAAATTATTTTTTAGCCCCCAGTTTTGTATTTTCCCTAGGGTAACAGGAGAAATTGGACCCCAAAAGTTGTTGTCCAATTTGTCCTGAGTACGCTGATACCCCATATGTGGGGGGGAACCACCGTTTGGGCGCATGGGAGGGCTCGGAAGGAAAGAAGCGCCATTTGGAATGCAGACTTAGATGGAATGGTCTGCAGGCGTCACATTGCGTTTGCAGAGCCCCTAATGTACCTAAACAGTAGAAACCCCCCACAAGTGACACCATTTTGGAAAGTAGACCCCCTAAGGAACTCATCTAGATGTGTTGTGAGAGGTTTGAACCCCCAAGTATTTCACTACAGTTTATAACGCAGAGCCGTGCAAAGAAAAAAAATTTTTTTTCCACAAAAATTATATTTTAGCCCCCAGTTTTGTATTTTTCCAAGGGTAACAGGAGAAATTGGACCATAAATGTTGTTGTCCAATTTGTCCTGAGTACGCTGATACCCGATATGTGGGGGGGAACCACCGTTTGGGTGCATGGGAGGGCTCGGAAGGGAAGGAGCATCATTTGGAATGCAGACTTAGATGGATTCGTCTGCAGGCGTCACGTTGCGTTTGCAGAGCCCCTAATGTACCTAAACAGTAGAAACCCCCCACAAGTGACCCCATATTGGAAACTAGACCCCTCAAGGAACTTATCTAGATGTGTTGTGAGAACTTTGAACCCCAAAGTGTTTCACTACAATTTATAACGCAGAGCCGTGAAAATAAAAAATCCTTTTTTTTCCCACAAAAATTATTTTTTAGCCCCCAGTTTTGTATTTTCCCAAGGGTAACAGGAGAAATTGGACCCCAAAATTTGTTGTCCAATTTGCCCTGAGTACGCTGATACCCGATATGTTGGGGTAAACCCCTGTTTGGGCACACGGGAGAGCTCGGAAGGGAAGCAGCACTGTTTTACTTTTTCAACGCAGAATTGGCTGGAATTGAGATCGGATGCCATGTCGCGTTTGGAGAGCCCCTGATGTGCCTAAACAGTGGAAACCCCCAATTATAACTGAAACCCTAATCCAAACACACCCCTAACCCTAATCCCAACAGTAACCCTAACCACACCCCTAACCCTGACACACCCATAACCCTAATCCCAACCCTATTCCGAACCGTAAATGTAATCCAAACCCTAACTTTAGCCCCAACCCTAACCCTAACTGTAGCCTTAACCCTAACCCTAGCCCTAACCCTAGCCCTAACCCTAGCCCTAACCCTAGCCCTAACCCTAACCCTAGCCCTAACCCAAACCCTAGCCCTAACCCTAGCCCTAACCCTAGCCCTAACCCTAACCCTAGCCCTAACCCTAGCCCTAACACTAGCCCTAACCCTAGCCCTAACCCTAACCCTAGCCCTAACCCTAGCCCTAACCCTAGCCCTAGCCCTAACCCTAGCCCCAGCCCTAACCCTAACCCTAGCCCTAACCCTAACCCTAGCCCTAACCCTAGCCCTAATGGGAAAATGGAAATAAATACATTTTTTTTATTTTTCCCTAACTAAGGAGGTGATGAAGGGGGGTTTGATTTACTTTTATAGCGGGTTTTTTAGCGGATTTTTATGATTGGCAGCCGTCACACACTGAAAGATGCTTTTTATTGCAAAAAATATTTTTTGCGTTACCACATTTTGAGAGCTATAATTTTTCCATATTTGAGTCCACAGAATCATGTGAGGTCTTGTTTTTTGCGGGACGAGTTGACGTTTTTACTGGTAACATTTTCGGGCATGTGACATTTTTTGATCGCTTTTTATTCCGATTTTTGTGAGGCAGAATGACCGAAAACCAGCTATTCATGAATTTCTTTTAGGGGAGGCGTTTATACCGTTCCGCGTTTGGTAAAATGGATAAAGCAGTTTTATTCTTCGGGTCAGTACGATTACAGCGATACCTCATTTATATTATTTTTTTAAGTTTTGGCGCTTTTATACGATAAAATTTATTTTATAGAAAAAATAATTATTTTGGCATTGCTTTATTCTGAGGACTATAACTTTTTTATTTTTTTGGTGATCATGCTGTATGGCATCTCTTTTTTTGCGGGACAAGATGATGTTTTCAGCGGTACCATGGTTATTTATATCTGTCTTTTTGATCGCGTGTTATTCCACTTTTTGTTCGGCGGTATGATAATAAAGCGTTGTTTTTTGCCTCGTTTTTTTTTTTTTTCTTACGGTGTTTACTGAAGGGGTTAACTAGTAGGCCAGTTTTATAGGTGGGGTCGTTACGGACGCGGCGATACTAAATATGTGTACTTTTATTGTTTTTTTTATTATTTAGATAAAGAAATGTATTTATGGAAATAATATATATATTTTTTTCATTATTTATGAATTTATTTATTTATTTTTTTACACATTTGGAAAAATTTTTTTTAACTTTTTTACTTTGTCCCAGGGGGGGACATCACAGATCGCTGATCTGACAGTTTGCACAGCACTCTGTCAGATCACCGATCTGACTTAGAGCAGTGCAGGCTTCACAGAGCCTGCTCTGAGCAGGCTCTGTGAAGCCACCTCCCTCCCTGCAGGACCCGGATGCCGCGGCCATCTTGGATCCAGGGCCTGCAGCGAGGAAGGAGGTAGGAGACCCTCGCAGCAACGCGATCACATCGCGTTGCTGCGGGGGTCTCAGGGAAGCCCGCAGGGAGCCCCCTCCCTGCGCGACGCTTCCCTGCTCCGCCGGCACATCGTAATCATGTTTGATCGTGGTGTGCCGGGGGTTAATGTGCCGGGGGCGGTCCGTGACCGCTCCTGGCACATTGTGCCGGATGTCAGCTGCGATAGGCAGCTGACAACCGGCTGCAATCGGCCGCGCTCCCCCCGTGAGCGCGGCCGATCGCTATGATGTACTATCCTGTCGAGGGTCAGATAGGCCCAGGGCACCTCGATGGGATAGTACATCTAAGGTCAGAGAGGGGTTAAAACTATGAAAAAAGATCAGGTCTTATTTTATGCTCCTGGCATGCACAGGTAATATCTTCCAAAAGCAGTCTAAGGTGTGAGTTTACATCATATGAACGGAGTCAGTAATAAACCACCAACTGACTTGAATGTAGTCGATCAGCGTTCAATTAATGGCTTGTTCAGACAGGCCAATCACAGTTTCATGTGTACTCAACAGCCATTTTTTGTGAATAGAACATTGTGTTATTGACAGCACATTTTCTGTTTAAACAGGACAATATGTTGCCTATAACAATCTTAAAAATCATTGCACCTGTCAGATAAGCATTTTGCTCATTCGTTGGATGTTTAATGGCTTGTTTAGATGGGTTGATAAGGCACTTGGGTTCCTATGAATGCTCATTTCCTTACTATCGGCTGTTCTAAATGGACCGTAAGATAGAATGACTGCCAAAAAGGTGACAGGGTAATGGACACTTAGACTCTCTGATGTAGGTGGGTATTGAAGGTTAGTCTGTCTGATTCCACAGAAGAGAAACACTGCAGAAATATTGCTGAAAATGTTAATGCTGCATATAAAACAAAAGTGTGAGAGCACTCAGCTGGCTGCGTATGGGGCTGTTCATCATTGTGTTACACAATATTAGTCAGGTAGTTTAAATGCTTTGGATGATTGTTGTAAGACGCTAACTATGCTCATAAATAATTTCTGTTTTATTCACAGACCACCAAGTGTAAAATTAGGAAGTTCGAATGATGCCTGCAGAACTAAAAGCTACAATCCAGTAGTCCCCAAGAAGAAAAGTGAAGATGCCTTATCAGAGCCTTTGTTCAGAAAAGGAATTAAACATGTATCATCTGAGAATCATGGATCTAGTGCCCCAAGTGTTGTCTCTCTTCGACCTCACACAAGGTATTTTCTTGTTAATGAGCACGAGTCTCGGAAAAAACTCCTTCGTTCAACATCTAGACTTCCAAGACATTTCCGAATGGATGAGTCTGGTGACATAGTGGAGCTATATCCAAGAAATGTCAGGAAATATGTTGTTCAGACTCCAAGACGATCATACTCACCACACCTTAGTGAGGAAGAAGAGGATGAACTTCAGAGAGATCTAATCCGCAGATCCAACCGGCCACGTTCATTGTCAGATCTCCGTCATCCTCCTCGCTTTTATATTGGAGACCGTACTGACAGTCAGATTTTATCAGGCAGAGAATTAGCACGAATGCAGTATAAATCCTGGGAAGGAGGATTTCAGTTTGAGTCGGATAAACCACCACATCATCGCAAGAAAATTACTATGAGGAACTATGATGTTGATGAGCACTTTGTGGAACGCCACCGTAAAGTAAAATCAAAGCACAAACGTGAACATTGCCTTACAGAGTCTGACTCGGTATCTAATGCATCTAGCAGTGACCAGCAAAACAGCAGCACTGACCAATATATCCAAGTCATCCATAATAAGGACAGATACATCAAAACAAGTGGAAAGATAACTAAAAAGAAGTCCAAAGCTAGTGCAGACTTAAACCCGTCTGCATTTAATGAACTAATTTGTTCAAATGTTTAGAATACTATTCATGCCACCTACGTGTGTTATCATACTCTGTAAATATCAATCTATCCACACATAAAATTAACCAAAACACCGTATGCAAAACTAACCCTAAAGTTTCTTCAGCACTTGGGCTTATTGTCTTTTTCTTTTATTGATGTAGAGTAGACTATAATTTTTAACAGATGCTCTATGCAATATAAGCTCTGTTACGATTTTGTTTCTAAACAGTTATTTTATAGACAATGGGTCCGATTCATCAAGACTAGCATAGCACACGCTTGCACTGTGCCAGTTTTGCTGGAATAGAAGGCACCAAATTCATTAAGAGATGCTAATTATTTAATGAATTTGGCTCTTCTTCCGCACCAGAAAAGATACTCCAGTTTGGCATAAAAGCTTTGATGAATCTGTTGGAAAACTTTGGATTTGGGTGAAATTCATAAGGACAACATACAATATATCAAATACAATATTGTCTCCCAACACTTTTGCATCACAGAATTAGAGCTAGCAGACCTATTAGCCACAAAGTAGTTTTTAATTTTGTATGCTCCTTCAGTGTAGCTATGTGTAAAACATTTAGAATTTTAAATCATAATTTGTTTGTAAAACATAGAGGAAACTTGATTTACCTATATCAGACAATATAAATTGATTTTACTATATGCTCTTACCAGTTTTCAGTAATTTTTTTTTATAATTTGCCTCCTAAATGAAAATTATGGTAAGCAAGTTTCTTAAAAGTCTTCATTAAAAATCTCCTTTCATTTTGCAGGTTGAGATTATATGTATGTCTTTCACCTACATAGTTGCTCTGCAAATTATGACACAAATCCGCCACTGCTCCTGCCACTGAAAGCTCTTTGTTCTCGTCTTCCCTTTCGTCAGTGTTAAATTAGCTATACACAGCTCAGACCAGGATTGGCTGACCATCTATGTGGGCCCTACATACATACTACATACAGTACATACTACATACAGTACATACTACATACTACATACAGTACATACAACATACAATACATACTACATACAGTACATACTACATACAGTACATACTACATACAGTACATACTACATACTGCATACAGTACATACTACATACTACATACAGTTAAATAACAAAAATTTAGTCCAATAGTAGAACACTGGCACTTCATAATCAATAAATTACCCAATTACGGACTAACACATAACCAGAAGCCGCAAAGAAGAGATCCAATTTAAATATAAAATCCACAATTTTATTAATAAATATTTTAAAAAACAAGTAATTGTCACATATAACAAAAACAAACAAGAGTGCCCTAACTAGGAGGGACACCTGGTCCAAATCAGAGCCACACAGTGATGAAAATTATGGGACTATTATTAAAGCTAGTATATCTCAATATCCCAAATACACAGATAAATATAACACAGCATAATAATACATAGGCACAAATTATATATCAGGCAAGAATATATCATGCTATGTCCCATCTAGTGACAATATATGGACAATAGCATTGCTGATCTATATACAGAGAGAGCCATATTTCTCCCAAATGCGTGCATATTGCTAATAAAAAAAGAAAGCCACATACTGTATATTACCCGATAGGTGTAGTGCACTGCAGGCCAGGTGACAGGAATGATGTCCCTCCTCATCCCGACGCACATTTCACACCCGCATCTTTCCGGAACTACAGTACAGACCAAAAGTTTGGACACACATTCTCATTTAAAGATCTTTCTGTATTTTCATGACTATGACAATTGTGCATTCACACTGTAGGCATCAAAACTATGAATTAACACATGTGGAATTATATACTTAACAAAAAAGTGTGAAACAACTGAAATTATATCTTATATTCTAGGCTCTTCAAAGTAGCCACCTTTTGCTTTGATGACTGCTTTGCACACTCTTGGCATTCTCTTGATGAGCTTCAAGAGTTAGTCACCGGGAATGGTTTTCAATTCACAAGTGTGCCCTGTCAAGTTTAAAAAGTGGGATTTCTTGCCTTATAAATGGGGTTGGGACCATCAGTTGTGTTGTGCAGAAGTCTGATGGATACACAGCTGATAGTCCTACTGAATAGACTGTTAGAATTTGTATTATGGCAATAAAAAGCAGCTAAGTAAAGAAAAACGAGTGGCCATCATTACTTTAAGAAATGAAGGTCAGTCAGTCTGAAAAATTGGGAAAACTTTGAAAGTGTCCCCAAGTGCAGTGGCAAAAGCCATCAAGCGCTACAAAGAAACTTGCTCACATGAGGAACGCCCCAGGAAAGGAAGACCAAGAGTCACCTCTGCTTCTGAGGATACATTTATCCAAGTCACCAGCCTCAGAAATCGCAGGTTAACAGTAGCTCAGATTAGAGACCAGGTCAATGCCACACAGAGTTCTGGCAGCAGATACATCTCTACAACAACTGTTAAGAGGAGAGTTTGTGCAGCAGGCCTTCATGGTAAAATAGCTGCTAGGAAACCACTGCTAAGGACAGGCAACAAGCAGAAGAGACTTGTTTGGGCTAAAGAACACAAGGAATGGACATTAGACCAGTGAAAATCTGTGTTTTGGTCTGATGAGTCCAAATTTGAGATCTTTGGATCCAACCACCGTCTCTTTGTGCGACGCAGAAAAGGTGAACGGATGGACTCTACATGCCTGGTTCCCACCGTGAAGCATGGAAGAGGAGGTGTGATGGTTTGGGGGTGCTTTGCTGGTGACACTATTGGGAATTTTTTCAAAATTGAAGGCATACTGAACCAGCATGGCTACCACAGCATCTTGCAGCGGCATGCTATTCCATCCAGTTTACGTTTAGTTGGACCATCATTTATTTTTCAACAGGACAATGACCCAAAACACACCTCCAGGATGTGTAAGGGCTATTTGAACAAGAAGGAGAATGATAGGGTGCTATGCCAGATGACCTGGCCTCCAAAGTCACCAGACCTGAGCCCAATCGAGACGGTTTGGGGTGAGCTGGACCGCAGAGTGAAGGCAAAAGGGCCAGCAAGTGCTAAGCATCTCTGGGAACTCCTTCAAGATTGTTGGAACACCATTCACGGTGACTACCTCTTGAAGCTCATCAAGAGAATGCCAAGAGTGTGCATGGCAGTAGTCAAAGCAAAAGGTGGCTACTTTGAAGAACCTAGAATATTAGGCATAATTTCAGTTGTTTCACACTTTTTTGTTAAGTATATAATTCGACATGTGTTAATTCATAGTTTTGATACCTTCAGTGTGAATGTACAATTTTCATAGTCATCAAAATACAGAAAAATCTTTAAATGAGAAGGTGTGTCCAAACTTTTGGTCTGTACTGTACATACAGTGCATACAACATACAGTACATATAGTACATACAGTGCATACAACAGAGTATATACTCACCAATCACTTTCATCCTAAAGCCATAGATCTCTTGTAAAAAAATATTAAAATAATAAACCAACAATATACTCCCTGATCCGCAGAAATCCAATTAATACGAGTGTCCCACGATGATCCCCCTTGGAGAGCTACCGCATCAGCTGATGCGGCCGCTCTCCAGGGGCTCAGGGATACAATGAAGAAAGGTATTCTTCCGCACTGTATCCCTCCGTCTCTGTGAGTATAATTCGCACTCTCACTTGTGGCACTGCTGTGTGGGAAATTTCCCACTCAGCATTGCCATAAAGAGAGAGCAATGAACTCAGGTAACCTGTTCAGGATACACTGCAGGAGCCATTGTCTCCTGTCAGAGTGTCACTGAAGGTCTATGGAGCTGTCACATCTCCTGCTGTGACAGCTCTATAGGGGAGATAGCCGTGGGACACTCGCTATTAATTGTACTGCGTCGGACAGGGATTATACGGTTGGTTTATTATTTTTTATTTTTTGCAGGCGATCGAGGGCGTTGCAGGAATTAGGCGTTGTTGTAAGTATGGTGAAATTAAGAATATTAAAATACTTTTTTCTGGCTGTGTCTTTTTTTTTAACTCTTTCACTGCAATAGGATTAATAATGGATAGGCATCTTATAGATAATAATAATGGATAGGTGTCTCCATTATTAGCCGGGTTTAATGTCACCTTACAATACAAAGGTGACATTAACCCCTTATTACACCATATCCCACCACTACACAGGAGTGAGAGGAGAGGGGCTAAGTGCCAGAATTGGCACATCTTAGAGATGGACCATTTCTGGGGTGGCTGCAGGCTGGTATTTGTAGCCAGGGGGGGAGACAAATATCCATGGCCCCTCTCTAAGCTATGAATATCAGCCCGCAGCTGTCTGCGCAGCCTTTCTGGCTATAAAATATGGGTATTACCCCCTTCCCAGGCTACAAATATTGGCCCCCGGACGTCGGCTTTCCCCCTCTGGCTCCCACGCCATTTTTTCCCAGTTTTTTTTAAATAATTAAACATTTTGTTCATTAATAAACATCAGCTTTGCTATTATATATCTATGGATATATCTATAGATATATCTATCTATACATATACCTATCTATAGCTATTTCTATCTATAGATATATCTATCTATCTATCTATCTATAGATATATCTATCTATCCATATATCTATCTAACTATCCATATATCTACATCTATCCATAGATATATCTATCTTATTCCTTCTATCTATCTATCTATCTATCTATCTATCTATCTACTATCTATCTATCTCATTCCTTCTATCTTTCTATCTATCTATCTATCTATCTATCTATCTATCTATCTCATTCCTTCTATCTATCTATGATAGATAGAAGGAATGGGATAGACAGTAGGAATGAGATACATAGATAGATCTAAGATAGATACTGTAGAAGGAATGAGATAGATAGATAATAGATAGATAGAAGGAATGAGATAGATAATAGATAGATAAAAGATAGACCTCTACATAGATCGATAAATATTATCCATATATCTATCTATCTGTGTGTAATGGAGTGCGGGTTGGACAAATATAAAAGAAGAGGTTGGACAAGAAATGACATCACAAATCTTTTTTTTTTGTTCAATAATAGATCTTTATTTAGCTTTCAAAAATGCATACAAAAGTGCATCAAATCCGTACAAAAAACCTATCAAAAACGCCCCTGCGTTTTCTGCCAAGAGATGCGGATTCAGTGCGGAAAAATCTGCAGGCAAATCCACAAAGTGTGCACATAGCCTCAAATTCCCTGCCAAAGCCACGCGGCACCGCTCATTGGCTGAGCCGCCCCTGGCTGCGCGGCTTTGGCGGGGAATTCAAATCCAACACGGCACCGCTCACTGGCTCAGCCAGCGAGTCGGGGGATTTGAATCCCATGCCGCTCATTGGCTGCGTGGCTTTGGCGGGGGATTTGAGGTTATGTGCACACGTTGCGGATTTGCCAAATCCCCCGCCAAAGCCGTGCTGCACCGCTCATTGGCTGAGCCACCCGCTGGCTGAGCCAATGAGCGGTGCGGGATTCAAATCCCCCACCGGCTGAGCCAATGAGCGGTGCCAGGCGGGATTGAATCCCCACCAAAGCCACGCGGCCAAGGGTGGCTCAGCCAATGAGCAGCGCGGGATTCAAATCCCCCACCGGCTGAGCCAATGAGCAGTGTTGATTTGAATCCTCCGCCAAAGCCTCGCAGCACCGCTCATTGGCTGAGCCACACGCCAGCTGAGCCAATGAGCGGTGTCGTGAGGGATTTGAATCCTGCGCCGCTCATTGGCTCAGCCGCCAGCATCAGGCCTATTTCTAGTAATACATAAAGGGGGAAATGTGGTTGTCATATTACATAAGAAAGGTAGTCATTTTATAAGGACAAAATAATGTGGAGGCCATATATCATAAGAGAGACAATATGGGGGTCAGTTTTTGTGCTAGAAAAGATATTTAAGCACGGTTACAAATAATTTCAACCTCAGAAAAAACATTTTGTTGGTGCATCAGGTAATTGACAGCCTGCTAGATTTTTGTAAATGCACCTTAACCCCTTCCCGACATGAACCGTACTAGTACTGCTCTGAGAAAACTGCTTTCCTGCAAACAGCAGTACTAGAAGAAAATACACACTGAACAAAGCAATCGTATATACTGCAATATAGAAGGTAAATGTGGCATCACAGGTAAGTTTATAACTATCTTATAGGAATAAATGGCAGACCATTCAAATGTGAAACATGTCAATAAGGAGGAAAAACCAAGCAGAAAGGTTACAGAAAATAGTAGGACAATGGTTGAGAAATATAAAATGTAATTGTTATTTTAATTGAGACAAAAGATAAAAAATGGGCAAAAAGTGGCACTAACAACACACAGAAAGTGCCTGAAAACACAGATGTGACCACATATACTATTAGTGTTTACATCAGAAATATATGACCCTGAGGCTACAGGGTCTAGGAGAGGGAAAAAGACAAGAAACAGGGCGCAGATCTAAGTGCAGATTATTTAGTTCAACTCAAATTTTCAAAGGCTCACCTTTGGTGTGGCTTGTATCATAGCGTATCGACCTTTGTGGTCTGAATGAGATGCCTTGTCTCCCTGATATGCAGTTATAGTCTGGATACAACGGATCTCTCAGCCCGGAGACCGTGGAGTGAAGTTCAGAAAAAAAAAAGGTTCATCCAGTCTGTTCAGCGCTCCCAGGTAGCAGGCACCAGAGGTATTACAAATCTTCAGTAATGTATTTAAAATAAAAACAATAACGTTTTGGCTATATGCTTATTAAAAATTAGTTTTTACATGGCACAAGCAAGTGAAGCGATAGATCAGGTAGTAAAGTATCAAGTATATGAATAATAAATAGGTGTGTGGCGCCCCAGGGTCCTTGTCATCACAGTGGTATTGCTTTCCTCTAGGGGAGATTGATGCTACGTTTGGAGGCAAGGAAGGATAACTGCATCCAGGTACCACAAACATGCAACACATTCACACTCCAGGCCACCAGGGGGAGCTTTTGATCCTATTTACTAGGTGACTCCCCATATATATATAACTTGTAGTCTGTAGGGAGAGTTAGTTAGTTCCAGTCATCCGTCTGAGGAGGACAGAGGGTCAACGGAGCTGTGCATGCCCCCAGAGCTGCAGCTCCCAGAAAGAGACATTTTGAAAGCAGAATTGATTGCAGTGAGCGTGAAGGAAAGCAAAGCACAGGAGAGGATACCAGAAGGGGACCAGCCCCAAGCAGGCTGCCTCCTTCTGAGGCGCAGATAACCAGTAGCTAGAACACCGAGGTAGTAAGGACCTGTACGCCTTACTTCAGAGACCGGCAGGACAACTAATTGCACGCTACCTGTCCGCACCCACTCCCAGGAGGCACGGTGGCACCCCTCAGAGGCTGGGGCATGCTAGAGTCCCTATAAACTGCCTCAAGCCACCAGCCATACGGGTTTTGTCCTGTCCGACTACGGGGGACAGAGAGAGAGACACAACATCTGTGAGGACCTTATTTGAAGCTTATGCTGTAAGGGACTACACCACTACAGCGCAAGGGAAGGCTATTGATTTCCACCTGGATAAGGGGACTCTGGACTTGCCTCCGAATCGGCCAGACTCTGCCTGCCCTGTGATCTGGTGCCCTGGACTGTGGCTGCTGAAACCAACAGTAAACAAGGTAAAGAGACTGCAATCTTGTGTCCTCATTCCTCTCTGCACCTCTCACCATTCCACTATATACACACCGGGAAGCCCTGGGGATATACTTCACCTGTGGGAAGGTATACCATCTAGCTGCCATAACATCACCCCAGTGGACCTCTTAAAGCAGCGTCAGTCCCCACTGACCGAATACCAAAAGTGGCGTCACGAACATAAACTTTATCCCTTTAAAGACCTTTCCCCCTTTTACATGGGCGCTCAAGGGCCACGGACTGGGTCGCCACCGTGACATCTCCCTGTGAACAGCAGGACCCGGTACCAAGTACCCCCTTGCCCTGATGGGGTGCTCCAGGTGTATCTGGATCGCCCCCACGTCAGGGCAATGGGGTACTCGGTACCGGGTCCTTCTGTTCGGGGAATATCACGGTGGCCTGACCCGGTCCGTGGCCCTTTGAGGGGCATCCAATAAAAGGCAAGAGTGTTTATAAGAATAATGTTCGTGACGCCACCTGTGGTATTCGGTCAGGGTGACCGACGCTGCTTAGGGGTCCGCTGGGGTGATGTTATAGCAGCCAGATGGTGTACCTTCCCACAGGTGAAGTGTTTCCCCAGGGCTTCCCAGAGGTGTAGACGGTGGATGATGTAAGGTGCAGTGAATAACGAGGACTCCAGGTTGCAGTCTCTTTACCTTTACTAAAGGCTTCAGCATCCACAGCCCAGGGTACGGACCACAGGGTAGGCAGAGTCCGGCCGGTCTGAAAGCAGATCCAGAGTCCCCTTATCCAGGTGGAATTCAATAGCCTTCCTCTAGCACCTGTGTGTTGTAGTACCTCCCTGCTGAGCTTCTCGGTAAGGTCCTCACAACTATTGGAGATGTTAAATCTCTTTCTCTCTGTCCCCCTGATGGATAGGATAGGACAAAACCGTATGACTGGTGGCCTGAGGTCTCTTTTTATAGAGACCCTAGAGACGCCTCGGCCCCCACAAGTTGCCACTGTGCCTCTTGGGTATATGGTCGGGCAGCCAACATGGAATTAACTGTCCTGCCAGTCTCTGAAGTAAAGCATAGAGAGCATCCTTACTCCCTCGGTGTTCGGGCTACCGGGATCTTTGCGCCTCAGAAGGAGGCAGCCTTTTACAGGGCAGAACTCCTTCTGGTTTTCCTCTCCTTTTGCTATGACTTCGTTTCTCACTCACTGCAACACAATTCCCTTTAATGTCTCTTTCTTTGTATGCTGCCGCACGTGGGGCGGGCGCAGCTCCGTGTACCCTCGTCCTCCGCAGACCGCAGTCTGGCTGGAACCCACTCCAACCAGCTTCTGCCAAACTCTGTCGGGTTCTGACTAACTTTCTGTCCTGACCACCAGTTTTACCTATATGTGAGGAGTGCCCTAATAGATAGAAGCTTAGCTCCCCCTGGAGGACTGGAGTGTGAAGTGTGTTATGTGGCTGTGATACCTGGACAGAAGATCTCCTTCATTGCCTTCAGACGTAACATCACTCCCCCTGGTGGAAGAATACCATTACTGCAACGACCAGGACTCTGGGCCGCTGCATATCAGACATCCACAAATAGGTTTATCAAAGGAATATGATACAAATGAGGTTATGATAAGAGCCAAAGAGCTGCATTGGGACAAAAATGGGATATGGCACAGAAAAAAATTATGTATCAAAGTATGTGGAAGTGATGCATATACAACTATAAATCCACAATGGGTGTAAAGGGTTGTATACAATCATACCAGAATGCACAGTGCCAATGTGTGGAAAAGCCAAGTAATACAAAGTGAAGACACACTGTCCCAAGAGTATGTAGAAAGTAGGGCAGGAGAATAAAGAGTGATAGGCGCAAATGTAAACAAATAATGAGTAAATAGGCGGAGTGGTTTACCTGTGTGGTCACGTGGGTGCATGCAGGAACGCACCCCGAAGCACGTTTTGGATCAAATCCTTCGTCAGGGAATGGTGTCCATAGAATACCAGGAGATTTAAAAAGGGGGCTGCGGCAGGCACTCGTGACATCTGGGTCCTCCTGACCTCGCATGCTGCAACCACCTTTCGGGTCTCCTTTCATTAGCCTCCTGCTCGCTGTTATTAACGGCAGCAGGTGTCGGATGATGGGAGCAGTTATCCATCAGCTGACAACAGTGACCAGAGGTAAATTTTATACCTACAATCACAGCTGAGCGCTCCCGCTGTCTTTTGACAGTGTGGGATCTGCGGCTCTCTGACCAGCGGGGATTATTTCACTGCTGATCAGAAGCGGTTTTTGCTGAGCTGTCATGCACATGACAGCTCGACAAACACCCGGTGTTCGAGCAGCCGAACCCGAACAGTAATATGGACTTCCTGGACACCGTGTTTGGTGTCCGTGCCTGAACAGTAGGTGTTTGGTACTGACACTGAACTTTGCTGTTCGAGTTCGCCCATCTCTAGTCTTTAACAAAAAAAATTGAAGGAAACCACTGATTTCCAATACGCGTATGATAAGTTCGGTCCGTACGGTGCCTCGTACCTGCAGCAGTCACGTGAGCTACACATGACCACTGACGTCACGCAGGTCCTGCAATCCCCAGTCATCATCCTACCACAGGACTCGACCGCAGCACCTGAACATCCATGCCTGCCCGGTTGAGCTGCACTGAGCACCTGTCACCGGCCAAGACAACACTCCTCTCCTTGTCTCATCTACTCTACAGCAATACCTACAAACGGCATCTCCTCACAGCTTCCGCACTGGTATGCAGCCTCAAATCCGGCGAAAGATAATTATTACATATATACATATTGTATGGCTCTCACAGAATTATATTTTAAAATATGTGGCGTTCATGGCTCTCTCAGCCAATAAAGTTCCCGACCCCGGAAATAGGACCTGTGATTTGGAAGTGTCCGTCTTTTTATGATTGCATAAAAGTGCCTTCGGCAGAATTTTTGCTTTCTTGGCCTTTTTTCAGAGAATATGAATGATAACAACAAAAGTTTTTCTCCACTCATGGTTAGTGGGTGGATGAAGCCATTTATTGTCAAATTAGGGTGTTTTCTATTTTTAAATAATGACAACCCAAAACATCCAAATGACCCTGATCAACCACTAACCATGAGTGGAGAAAAAGTTTTTTCTCTGAAAAAAGGCCAAGAAAGCAAAAATTCTGCCAGGGTATGTAAACTTTTTAGCACAACTGTATGTTCCTGAACTTGGCTCGATGAGCTGGTGCTGCTGCTAGAAAAGTAGAGGAGATTGGGAAAAGAAAAAAAAATGGAAGGGAAGGATGTGGGATAGGTGAGAGTTGGAGGAATAAAAATGGGGATTGGAGGGGTGAGAAAATATCATAAGGGTGGGAGTACAGTAAGAAGTGAAAGGAGCTGGTGAGATTTGAAGAAGTAGGTTGATGTCTCAGTCGAAAGCATATGGCTGTTGTTTCTTCTAAAGCCTTATAAAGCAATGCAATGCATAATGCAAAGCCAAATAAACCATGGAGTATTCAATACCTCTTTCTTTCAGATTTTTCTTCATGGCAGTAAGGCTAGCTCTTTTTTTTTGCAGTTACACAGAAATGTCTGAGAAGATGGAGATAGGAATGTTGTTGTCGGTCAGTGTGCTCAATAGTCTAGCAGCATGTAGGGCTGCATCTCAATCTTTATAGTTAACAATCTGGCTAGAAAGAAAATGGGATGATGGTTTTCCAGGTAAAGTGTGTCCTTTTAATTAGAAAAGTGGCCAAAAAAGATAGTCTCTGAAGGACTTTAACCATTGCTTTGTAAATGCTTCTGGATGTTGACTTTCTGAACATTAGGGAAGACAAGTAAAATGCAGTTTATTGCATCTTAAGTTGGTTTTTCAAGTCATCTTTTTGTTGCTGTGTATCGACTTTTCTTGAGGTACCTATTTGCAATCAGATGTAGTTGATCATCCACAGGAGACACGGACTCTGAGTTCACCAATCCTGGTCTCTAAGCATGTATAGATGAGGCTCACATCCATCTAGACCTACACAATTTTCCAGGTAAGGGATTTTTTTGGGAGCATCTAAAGCAGCGAACAATTGTGTGAGACCTATCGGTTCAGCTTCTAGATCACCAGCACTGCCTATGGCAGGCGAGGGATGTTCTGATTTTTTAGAACTAGAGAGTTTGGAGGAGTGCAGAGTACCAGTACTTTCCCATAGTTCTTCGCAGGCATATTCCTTGAGCTTTTCCAGTGTTGACTGGCTCTTGGAGTGACTTGTAGCAGAGATAAGTGGAATTCAATCAGTAGGACATTATAGGAGAAGCATTGAGATGTTAAGAGGCCCATCTGAGAGGAGGGAGAGCAGGGTAATGAACGCTGTGGCTACCAGATTAGACTACATAGATGAGAAGGGACTGGATAGCAAATAATCACAATCCTAGCCAGTGATATAAGACAGCAATCTACCCCTGAGTGTTAAGGTCCTATGGGAATGAGGGGTATGAGTCCGTATATTGTTTCAGCAGGTAGTTAGCTGTGCCCACCAGTTATGAATGAAGGGCGAGCAGCTGGAAAACTAGCAGATACTGTAAATACATGACACTCCCAGGGGTCGGCATTTACTTTCATAAATTAATGCATATTTTATAGACTTAAATTTACCACAAAAGTGTCATGAAATAAGTCTCTGGAATCGGAAGAAGCATTTCATATCCCATATCTTAAGTTGAATGTAGCTGGTCAGATATGACATCGGTGAGATGTGACATCATTTGAAGTGTGACATCTTTTAAGTGTAGCATCAGAAATATACCAGAAATAGTCCAGAAATCGGCCAGGCGGTAAGACTAATCACTGTCTTCTAAGTCTACTAGCCTTTCTTTTCTTCTCCAGCTCTTTAACCATGCTCATATTTACCCCCACCATTCTTGCTCCATTAATCCTCACTCTGCTTCGCTAACCGCAAACTCCTCATCAGAAACTAAAAATCTGTGCCATTGACCCCCACCCCAATGCTTCCTCTCTCTGGGGCACTTTGGAATGCCCGCTCTGTCTGCAACAAGCTCCATGTGATCCACAATCTGTTTTCTTCCCGCAACCTTTCCTTCCTGGCCCTCAATGAGACCTGGCTGATGCCCGATGACACGGCCTCCCCTGCTGCACTGAGTTATGGTGGCCTCCAATTTACCCACACTCCTGGCTCTGGCAACAGACATGGCGGAGGAGTGGGTTTCCATCTTTCTAAAAACTGCTCCTTCAACCCTATCCAACCCCCACCCTCCCTTATCATACCTGCTTTCGAGGGTCACTCTGTCCGTATCTGCTCTCCCTCTAATCTCCAAATGGTTGTCATATACTGACCACCGGGCTCAGCCACTGCCTTCATTGACCAATTCTCCACCTGGGTTCTTCACTTTCTCTCTGCTGACATCCCCACCATCATAATAGGTGACTTTAGTATCCCTACTGACACCCGCCAGCCAGCAGCCTCCAAGCCACTGGCCCTTACTTTATCCTTAGGACCTACTCAGTGGTCCTCCACAGCCAACCAGACAGATGGACATACACTAGACCTCATCTTCACTCGCCTCTGTTCCATATCTAATCTCACAACCTCTCCCTTCCCTCTATCTGACCACCATCTACTCACCTTCTCATCCTTGTCCTCCTTACCCACACCTCATGTCCAGTCATTAGCACATCCTCGCAGAAACCTCGCACACCTAGACATTCACGGACTCTCAGACTCTCTTCTACCCCTGTACTCCAAATCTTCACTCCTTGACACACACAGCACCACTGCTTTCTATAACTTCACCCTCACATCAGCCATAGACTCAGCACCCCTCTCATGCATGGCAAAGTGTGACAAATCAATAGGTAACCATGGCATAACAATCTCACTAAAAAACTTCGACAAGCATCCAGGGTCACGGAGCAGCGTTGGAGGAAAACACGCCTGCCAGACGACTTCACTGCTTTCAAACAAGCTACACTTGCCTTCAAATTAGCCTTCACCTGTGCTAAAGAGATCTATTTCACAAACCATGTATCTTCATTATCCTACAACCCAAAACAACTGTTCAGCACATTTAACTATCTCCTCCGCCCACCACTGGAACCTCCAACTCCCCTCATCTGTGCCGAGGACTTTGCCACCTACTTAAAAAACAAGATTGACCAAACAAGGCAAACCTTTACTGTTCCACCACCCCAACCACTCCATATACCAGACCTCTGACCTTCCCTAATAACCTCTCTCTCCAACATCACTGAAGGAGAGCTTACTCATCTCCTTTCCAAATCACACCTCACCATCTGTGCACTTGACCCCATCTCTTCCCACCATAGTAACATAGTAACATAGTAACATACTGTAGTTAGTAAGGCCGAAAATCCTTCCTGAGCACCGGTGCCCAAAACTGGACACAGTACTCCATGTGCGGTCTAACTAGGAATTTGTACAGAGGCAGTATAATGCTCTCATCATGTGTATCCAGACCTCTTTTAATGCACCCCATGATCCTGTTTGCCTTGGCAGCTGCTGCCTGGCACTGGCTGCTCCAGGTAAGTTTATCATTAACTAGGATCCCCAAGTCCTTCTCCCTGTCAGATTTACCCAGTGGTTTCCCATTCAGTGTGTAATGGTGATATTGATTCCTTCTTCCCATGTGTATAACCTTACATTTATCATTGTTAAACCTCATCTGCCACCTTTCAGCCCAAGTTTCCAACTTATCCAGATCCATCTGTAGCAGAATACTATCTTCTCTTGTATTAACTGCTTTACATAGTTTTGTATCATCTGCAAATATCGATATTTTACTGTGTAAACCTTCTACCAGATCATTAATGAATATGTTGAAGAGAACAGGTCCCAATACTGACCCCTGCGGTACCCCACTGGTCACAGCGACCCAGTTAGAGACTATACCATTTATAACCACCCTCTGCTTTCTACCACTAAGCCAGTTACTAACCCATTTACACACATTTTTCCCCAGACCAAGCATTCTCATTTTGTGTACCAAACTCTTGTGCGGCACGGTATCAAACGCTTTGGAAAAATCGAGATATACCACGTCCAATGACTCACCGTGGTCCAGCCTATAGCTTACCTCTTCATAAAAACTGATTAGATTGGTTTGACAGGAGCGATTTCTCATAAACCCATGCTGATATGGAGTTAAACAGTTATTCTCATTGAGATAATCCAGAATAACATCCCTCAGAAACCCTTCAAATATTTTACCAACAATAGAGGTTAGACTTAGAGCGTGAAGTGTAATGTGTTCTGGTGATACCTGGTCAGGAGAACTCCATTAGTGCCATCAGACGTACCATCACTCCCCTTGGTGGCAGTGCGTCATACTGCAATGACCAGGTCTCTGGGGCGCTGCACAAACTCACCATCTTTCCCCCATCTCGTGTATCCTCCCTACCTGATCTGTCTATTATGGTAAATGGCATCACGCTCTCCCGCACCTGAAATCCACTGCCTCGGGGTAACTCTCGACTCTGCACTGTCCTTCAAACTGCACGTCCAAACTCTTGCCATCTCCTGTCGCCTCCAACTCAAAAATATTGCCAGAATCCGTCCCTTCCTCAGCTCACAATCTACTAAAACTCTTCTGCATGCCCTCATAATCTCCTGCCTCGATTACTGCAACACACTCCTCTGTGGCCTCCCTGCTAACTCTCTTGCACCACTTCAGTCTGTCCTCAACTCTGCTGCCCTGCTAATCCACCTTTCTCCTCGCTACTCCCATGTTTCTCCCCTCTGCAAATCCCTCCACTGGCTCCCAATTCCCCAACGAACCCAGTTCAAACTACTAACACTGATCTACAAAGCCATCCACAACATGTCCCCTCCCTATATCTGTGAACTAATCTCCCAATATCTTCCCTCACGTAATCTTCGATCCTCCCAAGACCTCCTACCTTCTCTCCTCTACATTTATTCGTTCCTCACACAACCGCCTCCAAGATTTCTCCCGAATATCCCCCATCCTCTGAAATTCCATGCCTCAACACGTCCGATTATCCACCACCATTGGATCCTTCAGATGATACCTGAAAACTCATCTCTTCAGGAAAGCCTACAGCCTGCAATAACCATTCTGCCGACTCACCACCCGAGCTGCCGCCTCACCACCACCAGAGCTGCCCCCTCACCACCACCAGAGCTGCCACCTCGCCACCACCAGAGTTTGCGCCTCACCACCACTAGAGCTGCCGCCTCACCACAACCAGAGCTGCCACCTCACTACCACCAGAGCTGCCGCCTCACCACCACTAGAGCTGCCGCACCCCGACCTTCTGTCTCTTCCCTATTGTCCCGTAGAATGTAAGTCCGCAAGGACAGGGTCCTCTCCCCTCTGTACCAGTCTGTCATTGTAAATTTGTTTACTGTAAACGATATCTATAACTCTGCATATAACCCCTTTATCATGTACAGCACCATGGAATTAATGGTGCTATATAAATAAATAATAATAATATCTTAATCGTTTTATGTATTAATCTTTATTATATTTCTACATGGATATTTTGTGTTCTACCTGTGTTAAAACTCTTAATAAATAGAAGTTTAAAAGAAAAAAAGGAAGCAGCATTTCAGAGTCCCAGTACAGGTTGGTCTCATTGTGTCTCCTTATTTTCAATTAGCCACTTCAGTTTTTACAGGTTATGGTCTTTTGCCACCCACTGTGGATTGATATTTGGCTAGTAGTTATTCTTTGTATGGGAGCATTGATTAACTTATATTTGTATAACTTCAAATATGCTTTGTAGGTCTGCTGACCATGTATAAATGAATGCACTATGCACTTTATATAATTTGATACACAATTTTCTTATTTCTATGCTCCTTTTCATATATACTATTTGACTCTGAAAAAAACAGTTATAGACTTGTGCACCAACGTTACTGGACCTGGCACTATGGTGTTGCCGCCTTTTGAAATTTAAATGGTATTTTTTGCCTTTTTATATCTTGTATTCTATGTAATAAACTTGAACATATAATTTTCAATACTGCTCGATTATCCATTTGTTATCTGGTTATTTATTACCACATAAGTGACATGTCAGATTTTTCAATGAAGCTTGGATTTCTTTTCTAATTTTCATCCGTGTGACGTCCTTGTGTGATTCGTTTTCATACATCTACATGAATAAACGCTCATGATCACATACAGATTTCTAGGTTCATAAATGAAATCTATCTGTAAAAAGTGAGTGACACTCGGAGGTTCCATGTGTTGTCCCATTTTTTTTAACTCCCCCGTAGACTAGCACGGGCGCCTCACTGAGGCTTTGAAGAAAGTAGTGCATGTAGTGACTCCTCTCACAGTTGGGCAAGAAGCATTGTTCAGGTGAACAGCCATATTGGATAACATGAGTCAGTGTGCTGTACAAGTTATACGCTCGTACTTTGGCCACGGTCACACGTTCAGTATTTGGTGAGTTTTTTACCTCAGTATTTGTAAGCCAAAACTAGGAGCGAACAATCAGAGGAAAAGTATAATAGAAACACGTCACCACTTCTGCATTTATCACCCACTCCTGGTTTTGGCTTACAGATACTGAGGTAAAATTCTGACCAAATACTGAACGTGTGAACGTGGCCTTACACAGACATCACTCATATGGACACATGTGTCCTGAGCTCTGGTACAGCACCGCACCATGCTTCTTCTGCACACAACAGGGTCACATCCATTCAGTCCTCCCACTGACAAACATTATAAGATGCAACTAGCTGACTCCTCCCACCCATGTGACTGATCACGTGGCCATGACATCATGCAAGGTCCTCTCTCTTCCTGCACATGCAGCAGTGCAGACCTGCGGAGGTTATTTATTATTTGCAGTCTCTTAAGTACAAGGTAATGTTCCCATTATCTTCCAGTTGGCATAGCACTACAGGTCACAGCATGTCCTAATACTGAAAATCATTTCTGCAGCATATGCATAGATGTCCACATGTGCTGCTCTGTCACAGACATCACACTGACCCATGTTGTTCTATAGGCTGTGATATTTCAGTCCCACTGCCTGTCAGAAAGAAATCGCAGCAAGCTCTCCTTTCCCCCGAGCCTGGGATGAGACTCGCACATTCAAGTCTAAGGCTATGTGCGCACGCTGCGGATCCGCATTGGATTGGCCGCTCAGATCCGCAGCAGTTTTTCCTGAGTTTACAGTACCATGTAAACCTATGGAAAACAAAATCCGCAGTGCCCATGCTGCGGAAAAAAACGCGTAGAAACGTAGCATTGTTTATATCGCAGCATGTCAGTTCTTTGCGCAGATTCCGCAGCGGTTTACACCTGCTCCATAATAGGAATCCGCACAAAAACCACGGAAATTCCGCAGGAAATCTGCAGTGCGGATTTACCAAAATCAGTCCGGAAAAATCTGCAGAGTAATCCGCAGCGTGTGCATATGGCCTATGGATGCCAGAATATGACCGGATCGCACACAGACCCTCTTTCTGGCATCCGATTTGTACTGATGTGTTTCTATTATAAACCCAGGACACTGATCATGGGCATGTTTAGTGTGGATGTATGAAAACGGATCACGCATGGACGTAAGAAGTGGACAGGCTGAGGAAAATTAGAAAAAAAAACGTCTTGAGTTTTCTGGATGAAACCCGTTCGCTTAACTGCAGGGACCCTTACACTAACATGTCACCTGCCAGGCCGGGGCCACACGAGCGATGATTCTTATGCTACAGAATCGGGCCCATTATACTCATGACACTCGGGCTCAGACTGTCCCAGTGTCATCTGTGTGTGATCCAGGTCTCTCACTTGCAAGAATCGTATCACAGGTGTGGAGAAGACGGAGAATGTAATATCTCCATCTTCTCCAACGTCTGAGTCCGCAGATGTTGTACTGCACTAACACTGGTTAGATCCCCTATTCAAAGGATAGGGAATACCTTGTTGATTCCTACAGGTCCAACTGATGGGACCCCCAGCATTCTTGAGATCAAGGCTCTGGAACCAAGATATATACAGCCCAGTCTTGAATGCACATGCCTACTTTTGCTCCACACATTGTCTATGCGACTGCTGAGTACAGAGCTCAGCTATTTCCATCAGTCCCATAGACAATGAATGGAGTTAAGGTTGAGTATGTGCATCTTTGCTATATTCGGTATGGGGCTACAGAACCTCAGTCTCAGTCAGAACCCGTAGAATGTAAGTCCGCAAGGACAGGGTCCTCTCCCCTCTGCACCAGTCTGTCACTGTAAACTTGTTTACTGTAATCGATATCTATAACCCTGTATGTAACCCCTTTCTCATGTACAGCACCATGGAATTAATGGTGCTATATAAATAAATAATAATAATAATAGTCTCTGGATCCCAAAGCTCAGACATCGTGCAATCAGCAAATTATTGCCTATTTTATTTCTATATCACCAACATGTTCGCAGCACTTTACATTCCCTTTAAATGGGTTTTACATTCCCAGAATTTAAAGTTATTGCCTATCTATCTGACAACTGAATAGCTTACTGATCGCTGGGGGTCCAGCTTCTGGGAACCCAAGACAGATAGAGTGCATGGCCTCACTGAAACTAACATGCTCGACTTCACTCCATTTATTGTCTATGGCACTGCAACAGAAAGATGAATACAGCGCTATTTCCAGCAGACCCATAGACAAAGAATAGAGCGCAGGTGGAGAAGGCGCATCTCTTATATTCAAGAGCCAGTACTATCATTTACACTTCTATAGGTCAGACCCCCAGCCATCAATAACTTGTCCTCTGGACATACAGTTGTGCTCAAAAGTTTACATACCCCGGCAGAATTTTTGCTTTCTTGTCCTTTTTCCAGAGAATATGAATGATGACATCAAAACTTTTTCTCCACTCACGGTTATTGGTTGGGTGAAGCCATTTATTGTCAAACTACTAAATGACCCTGATCAAAAGTTCACAAATCCTGGTGATTTTCGCCTGATAACATGCACAGAAGTTGACACAAATGGGTTTGGATGGCTACTAAAGGTAACATCTTCACCTGTGACCTGTTTGCTTGTAATCAGTGTGTATGTGCATAAAAGCTGAGTGAGTTTCTGGGATCCAGACAGTCTCTTGCATCTTTCATCCAGCCACTGACATTTCTGGATTGTGAGTCATGGGGAAAGCAAAAGAATTGTCAATGGATCTACGGGAAAAGGTAGTTGAATTGTATAAAACAGGAAAGGGATACAAAAAGATATCCAAGGACTTGATAATGCCAATCAGCAGCGTTCAAACTGTAATTAACAAATGGAAAATCAGGGGCTCTGTAAAAACAAAACCACAGTCAGGTAGACCAACAAAAATGTCATCGACAACTGCCAGGAAAATTGTTCAGGGCAGGATGCGAAGAAAAACCCACAAATAACCAGAGCTGAAATTACAGGAAAACTAGCGGTGTGGCTGTTTCAAGATGCACAATAAGGAGGCACTTGAAATAAAATGGGCTGCATGGGCGAGTCGCCAGAAGAAAGCCATTACTGCGCAAATGCTACAAAGTATCTCGCCTACAATGTGCAAAACAGCACAAAGACAAGCCTCAAAACTTCTGGAACAAGGTAATTTGAAGTGATGAGACTAAAATTTAACTTTTTATCCACAACCATAAATGTTACATTTGGAGAGAGGTCAACACCAAAGGAACACCATTCCTACTGTAAAGCATGGAGGTGGATTTCTGATGCATTGGGGATGTGTGAGTTACAAAGGCACAGGAAGCTTGGTCAATGTTGAAGGAAAGATGAATGCAGCACGTTATCAGCAAATACTGGTGGCAAATTTTCACTCATCAGCCCTGAAGCTGCGCATGGGACGTACTTGTACATTCCAACATGACAACGATCCAAAACACAAGGCCAAGTCAACCTGTCATTGCCTTCAGAAGAACAAAGTGAAGGTTCTGGAGTGGCCATCTCAGTCTCCAGACCTCATTGTGCATCTTGAAACAGCCACACCTCTAGTTTTCAGAGAGATCTGTATCTCAGCTGATGTTATTTGTGGGATTTTATTCGCATCCGAAACTATTTTCCTGGCAGTTGTGGACGACATTTTTGTTGGTCTACCTGACCGTGGTTTTGTATTCTGCTTCAGATGGATCTGGACAAGTTGGAAACTTGGGCCAAAAGGTGGCAGATGTAGTTTAACAAGGATAAATGTAAGGTTATACACATGGGAAGATGGAATAAATAAATGTAAGGTTATACACATGGGAAGAAGGAATTAATATCACCATTACACACTGAACGGGAAACCACTGGGTAAATCTGACAGGGAGAAGGACTAAACTTACCTGCGGCTGCCAAGGCAAACAGGATCATGGGGTGCATTAAAAGAGGTCTGGATACACATGATGAGAGCATTATACTGCCTCTGTACAAATCCCTAGTTAGACCGCACATGGAGTACTGTGTACAGTTTTGGGCACTGATGCTCAGGAAGAATATAATGGAACTAGAGCGAGTACAAAGGAGGGCAACAAAATTAATAAAAGGGAATGGGGGAACTACAATACTCAGAGAGATTAGCAAAATTACGATTATTTAGTCTAGAAAAAAGACGACTGAGGGGCGATCTAATAACCATGTATACGTATATAAGGGGACAATACAAATATCTCTCCGAAAATCTGTTTATACCAAGGAAGGTGGAGGTCACAAGGGGGGGCATTCTTTGCGTCTGGAGGAGAGAAGGTTTTTCCACCAACATAGAAGAGGATTCTTTACTGTTAGGGCAGTGAGAATCTGGAATTCCTTGCCTGAGGAGGTGGTGATTGCAAACTCAGTCAAGGGGGTTCAAGAGAGGCCTGGATGTCTTCCTGGAGTGTAACAATATTGTATCTTACAGTTATTAGGTTCTTTAGAAGGACGTAGATCTGGGGATGTATTCTGACGGAATATAGGCTGAACTGGATGGACAAATGTCTTTTTACGGCCTTGCTAACAGTTCATGCTAGACAGACCAGGAATTTACAGGAACTGGAGGCATTTTGCCAAGAAGAGAGGGCAGCTTTACCATCTGAGAAAATAAATAACCTCATCCACAACTATCACAAAAGACGTTAAAGGGACACTGTCACCTGGATTTGGAGGGAACAATCTTCAGCCATGGAGGCGGGGTTTTGGGGTTTTTGATTCACCCTTTCCTTACCCGCTGGCTGCATGCTGGCTGCAATATTGGATTGAAGTTCATTTTCTGTCCTTCGTAGTACATGCCTGCACAAGGCAATCTTGCCTTGCGCAGGCGTGTACTATGGAGGACAGAGAATGAACTTCAATCCAATATTGCAGCCAGCATGCAGCCAGCGGGTAAGGAAAGGGTGAATCAAAAACCCCGCCTCCATGGTTGAAGATTGTTCCCTCCAAATCCAGGTGACAGTGTCCCTTTAAGCTGTCATTGATTTTAGAGATGGGGTATGTGAACTTTTGATCAGGGTGATTTGGATGTTTTTGGGTTGTCATTATTATTTAAAAAGAGAAAACACAGTAGTTTGACAATAAATGGTTTTGGTGTCATCATTCATATTCTCTGGAAAAAGGCCAAGAAAGCAAAAATTCTACCTGGGTATGTAAACTTTTGAGCATAACTGTAGCTATTCCTTAGGCTGTGTGCACGCGGTTTTTTTTTTTTGCTATAAAAACGCGAAAAAAACGCATCCACTAAGCATCCTATTAATAGAATGCAATCTGCAATTTTTGTGCACGTTGCCTTTTTTCTGCGAAAAAAAAGGAATGCGGTAAAAAAACGCAGCATGTTCATTAATTTTGTGGATTTTTTTGCGTTTTTGCCGCTATATATTGCATTGGGGAAGCTCTGGAAAAAAACACGAAAAATCCCCCCAAAAAACGTGCAAAAAACGCATGCGGATTTCCTGCAGAAAAAGTCTGGTTTGGGTCAGGAAATTTCTGCAAAGATTCCTGACGTGTGCACATAGCCTTATAGTCACATGGTCACACAGAGCAGATTTGTTACCATAATGTCTGACAAATTCTTTCCATCTATCTGGATGTGATATTTTTGCATTAATTTCAGGAAGCCCCGTTCAGATGAAGCTATGTTCACATTTACCAGGCAAGATAGCACAGCATGTTGAACTGTTTCATTTGGTAAAATAGCCGACACAAATATTGTCAATGGGGCATATCAGAATCTTCTGGTGTCCATCATGTGATAGATGGTGTCTGCTTGCCCTAAATACCTATGGCCAGGCATTAGCTTCATGAGATCACCATTATAGTATACAGCAGGGGTATCAAACTGCATTCCTCAAGGGCTGCAAACAGGTCATGTTTTCAGGATTTCCTTGTACTGCACAGGTGATAATTTAATCACCTACACAAATAATGATTACAGCACCTTGTGCAAAGCTAAGGAAATCTTGAAAACACGCATGGTTTGCGGCCCTCGAGGAATGCAGTTTGACACCCCTGGTATACAGTATATGTGAGCCTATGTCTTAAGGAGGCTCTCTATCTAATATATAATTGCCTAGAATACTACTTCCTGCAATTTGTGCCAACTTCCGTGGCTTTGTCCGGAGCTAATGTCCGGAGCTAATGTCCGGAGCTAATGTCCGGAGATTAATTGCCTAGAATACTACTTCCTGCAATTTGTGCCAACTTCCGTGGCTTTGTCCGGAGCTAATGTCCGGAGCTAATGTCCGGAGCTAATGTCCGGAGATTAATTGCCTAGAATACTACTTCCTGTAATTTGTGCCAACTTCCGTGGCTTTGTCCGGAGCTAATGTCCGGAGCTAATGTCCAGAGATAATGTCCGGAGCTAATGTCCGGAGCTAATGTCCGGAGCTAATGTTCGGAGATAAGTGACGTCAACAGTGTCCAGTGTCTGATTGGTTGCCGCCTGCTGCGAGCGACCAATCAGAAACGTGCCGTACTGTGACACACTCCGCCCGCCATTTTGGTGTGATTTTTGAATTTTTACCTCACAGCAAGTTTCTACTGCGTGGAGGCGGGCCCAGTGACGTTGCTCTTCAAGCTCCTGCCGAATTTCGTCAAAAAAATGATAATACCATTTACCAAAACTATATATATTTAGTTGTGAAGTGGTTCAGTGACATTTTCACACCAATTTTGAACTTTTGTTTGGTGTTTTCTCCATATACTGCATGTTATTTTTGTTCTTTCTTACTATTATTTATTAATTGTATTATTCTTACATTTGAATAAATAAAGTATATATGGATTCTAGACTCCCGATTCTTTAGAATCGGGCTGCCATCTAGTTATATATAAATCAGACAATTACCAAAGCACAAGTGCTCTAGATTCTTCATGTTGTCTCCTTTTTATTGTGCTGTGTGAACTATGCCCAGATCTTTATTCTAGACCAGTGTTCCCCAACTTTGGTCCTCAAAGCCACCAACATATCATGTTTTCAGGATTTCCTTAGTATTTCACTGGTGATGGAATTATTGCCTGTGCTGGTGACGGAATTATCACCTGTGCAATACTAAGGAAATCCTGAAAACATGACCTGTTGGTGGCTCTTGAGGACTGGAGTTGGGGAACACTGTTCTAGACCATGAAGCACTGCGTGAGCCAGGGGTCCATGAATAACTCTATTTAGCTATTATACTTTTTATTCTTAACAAATTTTATGAAAAGTTTAACTGAGACCTTATAATTCTCACATTTAATTAGGAAGAAAATGAGGAGTATAATACTGCTGAGTCGGCACTCAAGGAATATTTGCTTAAACCACTTTCTACGATTTTCGAGCCTGACAGTCACAATTCCATACCAGGTACTGACATGGCCTTTTAGAGGTATATTACTATCATAAATGATGGCATATCACTAGGATATGTCATAACATTCTGATCACTGCGACTTTGGCTCATTCAATGAAGTAAAAAGGCCCTCACACTTATATTAGTGGTCAGAATGTTATGTTGCATAAAATCACATTAAAAATTGATGATCAGCTGCAGAAGGTTGTCACTCCTAAGATTGTGAAAAATAGTAATTTTTTTTTTTATGTACAAGAGTCCAGAGTAAAAATAGGACATCGGCTGCTAACCAAATGAAAATTTCAGTAGTCAAATCTACATTAATAAATTAATAAAAATAAATTAATTTAATTGAAGAGCGTTTCAAATATTTTTTAAAAATGAGAGAAAGCAGGGGATGCATTAAAATGACAGCTCGCTTATATTCACTCTATAAATTTCTCATCGCTTCAGTGGGCCTGCCGGATTTTGTTAGGGCTCATGAAGACGGCCGTGGATCTGGGAGCAATCACAGAGTGCAATGCATGGACTGGTCTCTGCTCTCCCGACTCGTGTATGGAGGTTTGGATACACCAAATAGAGGGTCTATGGAGCTTTTTTGTTCTTAAAGAAATATTGTGTATCAACCGAAAGGTCCTGCCTCCATGTGCAAATTCTAGGTCACATTGACAACTATTTTGGTCTCCACGTGGAGTGTACATATGGGTAATACTATGCAGATAGTGCTGGCAAGAACCACATACACATGGATCTGTTTTGCTTTGTGGCATTATGAAATGTTATTGCCCTTTTATTGTAAACTTGGGATTAACCAAGCACACATAGGGCATTTTTTTTTCGACTTAGAATCGCATTGGGAGTATACAGCAGCTGATCCCTATACATTTGCATACTGTGAATTCTTCACCAGCAGCGCAGCACACCTTCATTTCTTTTATTGAAGGATTATCCTTTTATTTCTTCTTTTAGAGAGATCAAAAAAATCCAATTGAAAAGACATTAGAGGAAGAAGATGAAGAGGGTACTAAGAGTTTTTCAAAGAATCATGCCATTCCAAAAAAGAAGCATGTTATACAAATGATTTACTGTGGCTCCAGGTATTCAGGCATGCAGGTAAGACTGACTAAACCAAGAAATCTGTTATTTATTATCTACATTTTTTTAATAATTCAAGGCAGACCGAAATGCGACCAGTTTACTGCTCAAAATGTGCCTTAATTGGCACATTTTGTGGTTAGTGGTTCCCGGTCTTTGACGTATAGGTACGTCATGGCGATCGTGCGCGGAACAGTACCTGTGACCTCTCGATCGCCACTGGTAGCTCTGCTTAATAATAAATAATAATCTTTATTTTTATATAGCGCTAACATATTCCGCAGCACTTTTACAGGTTGCACACATTATCATCGCTGTCCCCTTTGGGGCTCACAATCTAAATTCCCTCTCAGTATGTCTTTGAAGTGTGGGAGGAAACCGGAGTACCCGGAGGAAACCCACACAAACACGGAGAGAACATACAAACTCTTTGCAGATGTTGTCATTGGTGGGGTTTGAACCCAGGACCCCAGCGCTGCAAGGCTGCAGTGCTATCAACTGAGCCACCGTGCTGCCCTGCTTACCTGATAGCCAACCCCCAGGTTTCACAGCTAGGAGCGGTATGCGCACCGCCTCCAGCTGTTTAGCCCTCTAAATACAATGATCGATATCGATCACATCTTTTGGGGGAGGGCCGATTGTTGTCATGGCAACCCGAGGTCATCACAACAGCTTCCAGGTCAGCCAGCAACAGGAGCATTGAAATGCATTATATGAGCAAGCAAAGGAAAAAAATTAAAGTCCCCTTGATGCAGTAAAATCTAAGTAAGTTAAAAAGTGTAAAAAATGGAAAAAAAATATAAAAAAATGAATATTATAATAATAATAATAATAATAATCTTTATTTTTATATAGCGCTAACATATTCCGCAGCGCTTTACAGTTTGCACACATTATCATCACTGTCCCCGATTGGGCTCACAATCTAAAATTCCTATCAGTATGTCTTTGGAATGTGGGAGGAAACCGGAGTGCCCGGAGGAAACCCACGCAAACACGGAGAGAACATACAAACTCTTTGCAGATGTTGTCCTGGGTGGGATTAGAACCCAGGACCCCAGCGCTGCAAGGCTGCTGTGCTAACCACTGCGCCACCGTGCTGCCCAGATATCATACAATAAATAAAAAAAAATTAATAAATAGATATATTTATGTAAAAGCAAAAATAAATAAAACAAGTACACATATTTTGAACAACCCAACCTATAAGTCACATTAGTTAACCCTTTCAGTGACCATCCAAAAAAAGCAATTAATAAAAAACGTGGCAAAAAATATTCTTTTTCATCATACCATATAACAAAAAGTGGACTTAAACACAATCAAAAAGTCGAATGGAAATAAAAATAATATCCCTGAAAATGTCATCTTGTCCCTCAAAAAAACAAGCTGCCGTAGAGCTCCATCAGTGAAAAAATAAAAAAGATATAGCTCTCAAAATAATTCTTTATTTTATATAAAATAGTTTTTATTGTGTAAATGCGCCAAAACATACAAAAAAACGATTATCTAAATTTGTTCTCTGTAATTGTACTGAGCCAAAACTAAAGCTGCCTTGTCACTATTACCACATGGTGAACGACTTCATAAAAAAAGAAACCCTGAATTTCGGGTTTTTGTTCATTCTGCCTCCCAAAAATCAGAATAGAAAGCGATCACAAATTTTTACGTGCCAGATAATCAGATAATTGTACCAATAAAAACATCAACTTGTCCCGCAAAAAACAAGCCCTCACATGATTCTGTCAGAAGAAATATAGAAAGACTATTGCTCTGAAAATATGTCAATGCAAAATCTTGTTTTTTTTTTTTTTTTTTTGTAAAAAAGAAAGCATTTTTGTGACAGCAGCCAAACAAAAACTCGATATAAATCTGTTATCGCAGTAATCGCACCGACCGGAAGAATAAATCCATCTAATCACTTATACCACACGAGAAACAGCGTAAAAAATAAATAAACCAATTCTTCACCTGCTTTTGATTTGTTCATTCTGCATTCCAAAGATCGCAGTAAGGCTCGACTCACATTTATCCTGTGCTCTACACTGAGCGTTTACATCGGGGTTTCCTTGTATAATTCTCTGAAACATGTGATTCAGACGGAACCCCTGATGGAAGATTCCCAATAATGAGGCAGATGGAGTCACTTTGGCCTCTGATTCAGCAGTGTCCATTGTTATAATAATAATCTTTATTTTTATATAGCGCTAACATATTCCGCAGCGCTTTACAGTTTGCACACATTATCATCACTGTCCCTGATGGGGCTCACAATCTAAATTCCCTATTGCTGTGTCTTTGGAATGTGGGAGGAAACCGGAGTACCCGGAGGAAACCCCACAAGCACGGGAAAAACATACATTGTTTTAAGCATGCATAAAAGCGCAGTCGACCACAGTTTTGTGCACTTCTGAAAAGAATGACACCACTGAACAGAGGCCAGACGCAGTTCAGGGTAACTCTGCTGCCTCATTATAGTGAATGGATCCCACTGGGGCTTCTTCTGAATCACATCATTTGGAGAATTAGATGGAAACCCCAACGTAAGTGCTCATCATAGAGCACAGGATAACCATGATCCAAATCATGTAAAATGTTTTCAACAAGAGCTTTAACTCAATCCACATAAAATGCAAGTCCCCACTCAGGTTCATCATCTATCAATGGAAATATATAGTTGGCTGTCATGTTACTGGTAGTGCAAAGGCTTTTGAAAATCAAAATGGCTCCTCACAAAAGAAATCATTCTGCGCTTTCAAATTTAAATGCCCCTCTCCCTTTGAACCCCAGGGTGCTTAAATCACATTTCAGGTATGTGCACATGTTGAGTATTTGCTTGCAGAAAATTCTGCAAGGTTTCTGCATCTCTTGTCAGCAAAAACTTGTTTTTTTTGTGCTGTGTATAGCGCTGAGCTTTCTTGAGAGAGGTCACGCGAGTTCATCAGCTGATGAGCTCCGGTGATATCACTTACAGCACCACTGCTGCATGAGAAAGTTCTCGCACAGCGGAAGTACCGCAAGTGAGATCACTCGAGCTCATCAGCTGATGAACTCCTGTGACCTCTCTCAAGGAAGCTCAGCGCTATACACTGCGGGAGCGGTGATGCTCCTGTCAGTGTGTAGCTGGCAGCTGAAAAGTTGCACACCCGACTTGGAACTTTTCTGAGTGCCAGAGAGCACTGGACTTGAAGTGACCGTGACTCTCCGGCGCCTGTGCTCGAGAAAATTGAAGTCACTGCCGTGAAAAGGATGAAACGGTGCACAGGAGAGATGGCAGGCAGAATGCGCAGGATTTCTGGCTGTGCCCCTGACATCAAAGGCAAGCAGGGAAGAAGGAGGATTAGAAGTCCAGCGTAATGAGAGAGGAGGCTGTCTTATTTTCCAGGTAGCATACCTACCATAGCCTAGAAGATTAAAATGAAAACGATGATTTTTACTTTACAAGGCATCATCAAGGGCCTCCTATTCAGGTATGACTAGTTTGAGCTTCACACAACCTGCATGCCCATAATGTTAGCTAAAAATGCCCAAATGGGCTGACAGATTCCTTTTAATTCCGGTGAAGCCCTTGAAAGGTTAATAAACTTCTTGAATGTGGTTTTGAGCCCTTTGAGGGATATAGTTTTTAAAATGGTGTCACTTTTGGGTATTTTCTGTCATATAGACCCCTCAAAGTCTCTTCAAATGTGATGTGGTTTGTAAATTTTGTTAGAAATATTAGACATTGCTGCTAAACTTTTAACCCTTCTAACTTCCTAAATTCCTTCAATAAGTTGTTTATAAAATGATGCTAATGTAAAGTACACGTATAGGAAATGTTATTTATTAACCCCTTTACGACCAGAGGTATTTTCGTTCTTGCGTTTTCGTTTTTTGCCATAACTTGTTTATTTTACTGTCAATTTAGCCATGTGAGGGCTTGTTTTTTGTGGAACAAGTTGTACTTTTGAACAACACTATTGGTTTTAACATACAGGTACTGGAAAACGGGGAAACAATTCAAAGTGCCATGAAGTTACAAAAAAGTGCAATTCCACAATATTTTTTTTATTATTTTTTTACCATGTTCATTAAATGCTAAAACTGACCTGCCGATATTATTCTCATTACGAGTTCATAAACACCAAACATGTCTAGGTTATTTTTTATTTAAGTGGTGAAAAAAAATCCCAAATTAAAAAAAAAACAAAAATTGCCTCATTTTCCGAGACCAGTAGCGTCTCCATTTTTCATTATCTCGGGTTGGGTGAGGGCTTATTTTTTGCGCATCGAGCTGCCGTTTTTTTTTATACCATTTTGGTGTAGATACGATCTTTTGATCATCCGTTATTGCAATTTATTGCAATGTAGCGGCAACCAAAAATTCTGACGTTTTGAATTTTTTTCTCGTTACGCCGTTTAGAGATCGGGTTAATTTTTTTTTTATAGCTTGATAAATCGTGCGATTTTATTTTGAATGGGGGGTGATTTGAACTTATATATATGTATATATATATATATATATATTTTTTTTTAAATATTTTTATAAACATATATTTTTTACTTTTTGCATGCTTCAATAGTCTCCATGGGAGACTAGCGGCTGCATTACTTTGATCTCCTCTGCTACACACAGGTGATCAGATCACCTGTGTGTAGCAGAAATGCTCACTTGCTATGAGCGCCGACTACTGGGTGGTGCTCAGAGCAATCTAGCAATGACAACCATAGAGGTCTGCTGGAGACCTCTCGTTGTCATGCCGACCCATGGATGATCCGCGTTCATGTGACGGGGTTACTGATGGGCGGGATTTACAACACGCTTCCGGAAGCTTGAGTTAAATGCCGCTGTCTGAAGTTGACAGTGGCATTTAACTAGTTAACAGCCGCAGGTGGATCACGATTCCACCCGCAGCTGTTGTGGGCACATGTCAGCTGTATATATCAGCTGACATGTGCATTGAAAGGTGCTGGCTCAGCGCCAGAGCCCGCACCAAACAGGGGGAGTCTGACATCGGCGTATTATTACGCCCAATGTCGGAAAGGGGTTAACTGTTTTGTGAGGTATAATTATCTGGTTTTAAGGCATACAAATTCAAAGATTAAAAATTGCTACATTTTAAAATTTGTCAGATTTTCGATGTTTTCATAAATAAACACAAATCATATCGACCTAAATTTACCACTATTATGAAGTACAACAATATATCTCCAAAAAGAATCTCATAATCACTGGGATCCGTTGAAGCGTCCCAGAGTTATTACTTCATAAACTGACAGTGGTCAGAATTGTAAAGTTTGACATGGTCATGAAGGTGAAAACAGGCTTGGAAGGATGATGGTGTTAAGAGGGCTTAAAGGTGGTGTTCTTAGCTTATATGGGGAAATCCTGGTAATGGGTTCCCTTTAAGTCTGTGTTTATAAATCAGCTTGATTGTATAGTTTTATTGTTGTCATGGACACAAAATTCAGAAATATGAAGGCTATATGTTTTGATTTTTTTTGCAGATAAATAAAACATCTCCTTTACCAACTATTGAAGGAGAAATTATCTCTGCACTTGTGAAAGCAGAATGCATCCCTGAGATCTGTGCTACTGACTTAAAGCTTGTCCGATTTCAGCGTTGTGCTCGCACAGACAAGGTGGGTCAATATGTTTTCAGTATAGCTTTACTCCGGTATGCATGTAATATTGTTACTATGATTATCTATATATCATATATTTTGTATTTATTTTAACATGCTGTGTATTTTTTGTGGAATGGTATCCTGTTTAATACTCCCAGTTGCCCTCTTAATCTAGTTGCCATGTACAATGTGCAGTCCCTAAAGTCTGACTCTGTATGCTGTTTGCATCCATTAAGTTGACCCATTATCTTACGGTCATGGTACTTACGTCTCGTCACTGCACTCCCTTTTCACTTCCTAATACAACGTGACTAAAGTTGCATTTGCACTGAAGGATAATCATGAACCAGTATTTCATGATCATCTTCCCATGTAAAGGCTGCCGATCACCTGAGGAGCAAGCAAAACGCACGTTCATCAGGTGAAATGATCTTTTGAACAGCACAAAAAAATCATTGTTCTCTGCGGTGTATTGTCCTGTGTAAACCGGACTCGCACTGCTAGGAAACATAGATGACTATGCACGCTGAGCAACCTATTACAGGTCATTCAGTGTGTATAGTTTTCTTAAAAAACCTGGATAGCACATTGGTGTCATTCTAGTTACATCCTCGCACTGTCCATTTTGTGCCATGTTAACATGTTCAGTATTTGGTCAGTATTTTACCTCAGTATGTGTAGGCCAAAACCAGGCGTGGTGATAAATACAGAAGTGGTGACGAGTTTCTATTATACTTTTCCTCTGATTGTTCTGCTCCTGGTTTTGGTTTACAGATACTGAGGTAAAATACTGAGCTTGTGTACATGGCCTGACACTGACTCTTTTGTAAGAGAAGCTTGTTAAAGGTGCATCATTTTTTTTTTTTACCCTAGGTGTCAGAAGAGCAGAATGACCCCATTTTGTAAATTACATCAATCTTATAGTTTATTTATAGATATAGTGATGATTTTGACTCCATGGGTGTTTTCCAGAAACAAGCAGCAGTGGATATTTCTGAGTGAAAATTGCAAATCTGCCATTGTTGTGCCCAGTATATTGTAGTGCCCATACACTGTGCCCAGCTCATGCTTCTGGAGACACGGACCTCGTAAATTAAGCGGGTACAGAAATGCCAATCATGTGGACAAATGTTATGTGAGCGTACTCTAATATGGTGTTATCCGAGCATGCTTGAGTGCTAATAGAGTATTTTTGGAGTGCTATAGTACTATTTTCGAGTCTCCATGACTGCATGCCTCGCGTCTCATGTGGGGATTGCCTATTCGGCACTCCCTGCTTTTGTTGCGGCTGTCGAACAGCCGCGAGACATGCAGTCATGGTGACTCAAAAATAGTATTATAGCACTCGTGCCTGCTCAGATAACACCTTCCGAATAAGGTGCTCATCACTAATGTTGACATTAAATGTGTTTTAGTCACACTGGGGCTCAGAAGGGAGCGGGGGCATTTTGATCTAGGAGCCAAGAATTCGCTGGATTTCTTTTGGGGTGTGAGGAGTCATAGCGCTATTCCAGAGCCTTTGTGCTACCCGTAACATGGAAGCCCCTATATTTCTGTTGATAGATGACAGACCTGAGTGCGGACTTGCTATTTTTGTGGATTGAGTTGAGGCTTTTATTGAGAACATTTTACATAACGTTTGCGATTACATTTATCCAGTGCTTTATGCTGAGCACTTCTATCGGGGTTCCCATCTAAATTTCAGGGATCCAAGAAATAACGTTTCTCCTTGTGGAGAGTGACATGTTAAGCATGCCAACATGAGGAGACTTTTAAGCCCCAATGTTCCTCTGGGAAATATGCAAATTGTCTCTTCAGAGAGGAAGAGGACGAGAACAATCCTAGAACTCAATGTCGACCCTTTAACGAGCCTTGTCACATGACTTGGGATAAAAGCCAAAACAAGAATCTCAATTTGCAGACACCATGTTTCAAGGTATTGCTGCTTAATTCTTCTAGACAGTACGATTACAGCGATATCACATTTATATCAATTTTTTATGTTTTGCTGCTTTTACACAATAAAAACTATTTTCTAGAAAAAATAATTATTTTTAGATCGCTGTATTCTGAGAACTGTAACTTTTGTATTTCCCTGCTCACAGAGCTGTATGGGGGCTTGATGACAATTTCAGCAATTCCAGATCTATTCACATTCAACTTTTTTTTATTATGTTTCATTTCACTCTTTTTGGTGGTATGATGAAAAACCATAGTTTTTTGCCACTTTTTTTTTACTGTGTTCTCTGAAGGGGTTAACTAGTGTGACAATTTTAGGGTATGTGCAGACAATAAATAAACGCTGCGGGTTGGACGCTGCACACTTGTGCAGCATCCAATTGTTACTGCCTCTTTCACACTTCAGTTGTTTGGCGTCAGTCACTTCCGACATAGTGACGGATCCGTCACAATTGTTGAGAAAATGGTTCCAACGGATGCGTTTTTTTGACGGATCCGTTACTTGGGGGTTGTCTGGGAAAAGTATCTACTTTTTGGAGCATGCTCAATTGAAAAAGCAGATTGGGGCGACGGATCCGCCGAAATGACGGTCGCGACGGATCCGTCGCCCATAGGCGGCCATTCTATGGAATGACAGACGCGACGGATCCGCCGCGAACCGCCATTTCGGCGTTGACAAAAAACGTTTCAATGTCCGTCTATGTCTAGACAACGTCCGCCAAATTTCGACGGATCCGTCGCATAACGGATGGAACGGACGACCATCCGTGACAATCCGTCGCCAATGCAAGTCTATGGGAAAATAACGGATCCGTCAAAAAAAAAAATGACGGATCCGTTATTTGAGGAAACTGGCGGTTTTAGACTGACGCCAAACAACTGAAGTGTGAAAGAGGCCTTAGTGGATGGGATTTCAAGAAACGTCATGCCCACTATGCGTCCACACATGCCAGCGGCTCACCCCAGGAGACAGACATAGAGCGCGTCTTTCCAGACCGCAGCACATCAATTTCTCTTGCAGAGACTCGAGTCTCCGCAGGAGGAATTTCACCAATAGAACGTATTGGACGCGGTGAATCCGCACGGTTCAGTGATCACATTCAGATTCACCTGTGTTTGATAGATGACAGTCCACGATTGCTTTTCCTTAGCCTATTGTAAACTTGTTTTTTTCTGTTTAGGTGTTAATGATACTGTAGCTTTCGTTTAGCTTTTCTGTATGTAAATCCCATTTCCTTTAGACGGTTTCTTACAGTTCGGTCACAGACGTTGACTCCAGTTTCCACTCATTCGTTCCTCATTTGCTTTGTTGTGCATTTCCTGTTTTGGAGACATATTGCTTTAATTTCCTTAAACTTGACGCTTTGATGTCTTCCTTGGTTTACCAGTATGTTTGCCTTTAACAGCCTTCCCATGTTGTTTGTATTTTGTCCAGATTGTTGACACAGCTGACTGTGAACAACCAACATCTTTTGCAACATTGTGTGATGATTTACCCTCTTTTAAGAGTTTGATAATCCTCTCCTTTGTTTCAATTGACATCTCTCATGTTGGAGCCATGATTCATGTCAGCCCACTTGGTGCAACAGCTCTTCAAGGTGTGATCACTCCTTTTTAGATGCAGACTAACAAGCAGATCTAATTTGATGCAGGTGTTATTTTTGGTTATGAAAATTTACAGGGTGATTCCCTAATTTTGTCCTCAGAATTGCGTGATTCCATAATTTTTCCCCTATGCTTGGTTAAAAAAAGTAACCATTACTGACTACCACATTTTTTGTTCTTGATTTCTTTTAGTGTTTTTTAAAGCCAGAAATTTGCCATTTGAAATTACTTTAGTTTTGTGCCATGTCTGTGATCTGCTTTTTTTCTACAAAATTAAACAACTGAATGAACATCCTCCAAGGCCGGTGATTCCATAATTTTTGCCAGGGGTTGTACTCATAACAATGTGCCTTCTGGAAAGCACCCAGAACAGAGTGCTTTCTGAAAAGTACGGGTGAGCCATTTATATGTATACACCTGGGAAGGCCATTTATAAAGTTGTATCGAAAATGGCTGCCATGGTCACCACCCATCTTGAAAAGTTTCCCCCTCCCATATACTAATGTGCCACAAACAGGAAGTTGATATCACCAACCATTCCCATTTTATTTACGTGTATCCATATACATGGCCCACCCAGGTGAATCCATATAAATGTATAACCAACTGAGATAGTGAAGTCACAACACGATCCAGATTATATAAAATATAACTCTTTATTAGTATGTTTAAACAGGGATATTCCACAAATATCAATACGTAGACTATAAATATATGTAACTACAAATAACCGTAAATATAATAGGCAGCAGTGGTGAACCCACTACTGCACATGGACTTAACTAAAAGTAGGCAACAAAGACAGAATATAGAAAGTGACCTATCCTAATGCCGTTAATCCACCTGAGATGAAGAAACCGTTATGTCATAATAGTCTGTAGTTTGTGGATTTATATAGCCACTATTATAGCCACTTCTTATGAGTCACCTGATGGAGCATGCCAATATAATATCTAAATGAATTGTTGGCCCATATGGATAAGGGTGAATATAAGCTAAATTAGCATGATGACAGAAACATCCAAATAGACCAAACCCATATCCACAGGGGTAGATAACCACCAGAAAGACATATTATAATGAAGTGAATCTATTACCTGCGGCCATATCAGCAAAGGGTAGCAGTCACGCTAACACCTCGACGCGCGTTTCGCTGGCTCCGCAACTTCGTCAGGAGGAATCCATATAAATGGCCCACTCTGTACCTACAACACAGTGCTTTTTGAAGATTACCTATGACACCGTGCCTTCCAGAGAAGCATGCAAAACACAAACTTTTACCTTTCAATAAAAAGTTGCTTGTATCATTTAAAGTTCTGTTATTGTGTTTTCCCTTTAAGAAAAAAGGTGTTAATGTATGAGTTACGATAAATAAGTGGGTTTTGGGTTGCAGTTTGAGCGCTCGGTCTCTAAAAGGTTCACCATCACAGATCTAGTGTCTCATATACTTTTCTATAGGTCAGGAAAATGAATGATAAAATATATGTCTGAATAAAAAAGCCACAAAATAGTGAACAAACACATAAAATTAATTGTGTCTATTTACAATCTTTGAAAAAAAAAACATGTCTGTGTGAAGGAAGGATGCCTTATTGATTGTGTTATTAATGCCATTCTTTGCAACAACAAACCTCATAATCTGGTCAATTACTGGAATTAAACATTGAATATTGATGTCACTTGCAATAAAAATTGCTTGACAATGAGTATTGATATTGTTTATAGGAAAACCTGATGTGTAGCAGAGGGTGAGTAAAAAAAAAATCTTCAATAGATATTAGGTCTTTTGTATTTACGGTAAGTGTATGCAAACAAGCTGTGAGATTTAATTATAATTGGGGAATAAATAATGAATGTATGCATTATCTTTTTTAGGGTGTTTCTGCCTTGGCTCAAGTTGTCTCTGTAAGACTCTTTGAGAACAATGTAAATACTGTGGAAACCATCAATTCTTACCTTCCACCAGAAATTCGTGTTATAGGTAGTAAACCAAACCAAATTCATAAAGTATCTTATTGCAATGAGTTAATGTACAGTATAACATATTATGTTTGTTTGGGGTTTATTGTATCTAGGTGTAAAGAGAACAACCAAGGGCTTCAATTCTAAGATTAGGTGTGATGCACGGACCTATTCATACACGCTGCCCACATTTGCCCTATCACGGGATACCAGCTCTGTTCCTGACTCCAGCTTCCGTTTGTCTCGAGAAGACTTCCATTATGTCAACAGACTTATTTCTTTCTATAAAGGAACACACAGTTTCCACAACTTCACAAGAGACAAACTGCCGGATGACCCCAGTGCACGTAGACACATGTACCAAATCTCCTGCTCAGAGCCCTTTGTCCGCCATGGTGTGGAATTTGCAAGAATTGTAATAACAGGCCAAAGCTTTATGCTACACCAGATCCGTAAAATGGTTGGTCTTATCATAGCAGTGGTGAAAGGTGTCGTTACACCTGAATTTCTTCCTCTGTCAATGACACTAAAAAAGACCAACCTTCCCCTGGCCCCAGCTTTAGGGTTGGTTCTGGAGTGTACACATTTTGAGTCTCATAATCGGCGTTGCTATAGCAGTCACTCCTCCCGTACGGTAACCTGGGAAGAATTTTTGCCCACCACTGAAGCCTTCAGGGAGGAGAAGATCATGCCAGTCATCATTGATGGAGAACTTACAGATCTTTCTTTTTCAAACTGGTTGCAGCAATTTAGCGGATACACATTCTTGGTCATCTGAAATAAGACATTAGAAGATTTCCTATTTGGAAAAAAACTACTTAGATTTGTAATACTTTGTTACTTTGTAAAGTACCAAATTATGTACTTTTGTGTTTTACTAAATAACTGTCTGCAAAAATGAACTCTTATTGTACTTTAGATTCTTTCAGAGTTTCAGAATTCAGTTGACTTGGGCCGTGATATCCATTAGTAAAACCTTCTTTCATAAGCCTGCTGGAACCTGTAAGGATCAGCTATTATTAACAGAAGCAGAACATGGCCAGAGTTAGAGATATTCATGACAATGAAATATCAATGCAAGGAGTTTTTCTTTATGGCCCATTACTGCTCTATTTGGTATGTAGATGTAATAGATTTGCAGTAGAATTCCTAGAGATTTTCTTGTGTCAAACTCCACACATATCCAACAGATAAACTGGTTAACAGGAATCTGTCAGTAGGATCAATCCTCCTAAGCTGTTTGGGCATGTAGGTCATATGGAGTTGAATAAAATGATAACTTGATATCTGCGATCCAGTGTCTTATTCCAGAGAAATCCATGTTTTTCTGATATGTAAATGAGATGATAAGATCTCTGGACCACACACGGATTTCCTCAAGAGTCTGCCTCCAGAGCTTATCTACTATATATTTGTCTAAGGGTCACTACCGTCTTTCTGTCTGTCTGTCACGGAAATCCTGTGTCACTGATTGGTCGCGGGCAGCTGGCCAATCAGCGACGAGCACGGTCCGGCCGCAAAATGGCCGCTCCCTACTCCCCTGCGGTCAGTGCCCCCTCCGTACCCCCCCCCATCAGCGCCCACATAGCGTTAAAAGGACTGCCTTACCCTCTGTGTGACCAACTTTTTACTATTGATGCTGCATAGGCAGCATCAATAGTAAAAACATATAATGTTAAAATAATTAAAAAAATAAAAAATCATTATATACTCACCCTCCGACGGCCCCCGGATTCAGCCCAAGCCTTTCCCGCTCCTCGCGCGCCACTGCGGTTGCAATAATGCATTGCAGCAATGACAAGAGATGACGTAGCGGTCTCGCAAGACCACTACATCATCACGTGTTATTGCCGCTTGGGACCGGAGCGGTGCGTGAGGAGCGGGAAAGGCCTGGGATGGATCTGGGGGCCGTCGGAGGGTGAGTATATAACTATTTTTTATTTTAATTCTTTTTTTTTTTTTTAAGAGGAATATGGTGCCCACATTGATATATACTGCGTGGGCTGTGTTATATACTACGTGGGCAGTGTTATATACTGCGTGGGCTGTGTTATATACTACGTGGGCTGTGCTACATACTACGTGGGCTGTGCAATATACTACGTGGGCTGTGCAATATACTAAGTGGGCTGTGTTATATACTACGTGGCTGTGTTATACACTACGTGGGTTGTGTTATACACTACGTGAGCTGTGTTATATACTGCGTGGGTAGTAATATACTACGTGAGCTGTGTTATATACTATGTGGCTGTGTTATATGCTATGTGGGCTGCTATATACTACGTGGCTGTGCTTCAAACATGCCACATCACACCTATCTTCAAAAAACTAACCTTGACCCAACTGCTATGACCAGCTATCGCCCCATATCACTGCTTCCATTTGCTTCCAAACTCCTTGAGCAGCATCTCCATGCTTAACTTTCCTCCCACCTCTCATCTCTCTCCTTGACCTGCAATCTGGCTTCCGCCCCCACCACTTCACTGAAATTGCCCTGACCAAAATTACTAATGACTTACTCACAGCCAAAGCTAACAGACAGTTCTCCATCCTCCTCCTTCTCGACCTGTCCTCTGCCTTCGACACAGTCGACCACTGCCTACTGCTACAGATTCTTTCTTCCCTTGGCATCAAAGACCTTGCCCTGTCCTGGATTGCCTCATACCTTTCCGACCGCACATTTAGCGTTTCCCACTCCCACACTACCTCCTCATCCTGCCCTCTCTCTGTTGGAGTCCCTCAAGGCTCGGTCCTGGGGCCCCTACTTTTTTTCCATCTATACCCTTGGCCTAGGACAACTCATAAAGTCCCATTGCTTCCAGTACCACCTGTATGTGGACGACACTCAGATCTACCTCTCTGGCCCAGATGTCACTTCTCTGCTGTCCAGAATCCCGGAGTGTCTATCAGCCATATCCTCCTTCTTCACTTCTCGCTTCCTAAAACTCAATGTAGACAAAACCAAACTCATCATCTTTCCTCCATCTCGCGTATCTCCCCTACCCGACCTATCTATTATGGTAAACGGCATTGCGCTCTCTCCCGCACCTGAAATCCGCTGCCTCGGAGTTTCTCTTAACTCTGCCATGTCCTTCAAACCGCATGTCCAAACTCTTGCCATCTCCTGTCGCCTCCAACGCAAAGATATTTCCAGAATCCGTCCCTCCCTCAGCCCTCAATCTACTAAAACTCTTGTGCATGCCTTCATCATCTCCCGCCTTGATTACTGCAACACCCTCCTCTGTGGCCTCCCTGCTAACTCTTGCACTACTCCAGTCTGTCCTCAACTCTGCTGTTCGACTAATTCACCTCTCTCCTCGCTACTCCCCTGCTTCCCCCCTCTGCAAATCCCTCCACTGGCTCCCAATTCCCCAACGAATCCAGTTCAAACTACTAACACTGACCTACAAAGCCATCCTCAACCTATATCTCTGGACTAATCTCCCAATATCTTCCCACACATAATCTTCAATCCTCCCAAGACCTCCTACTCTTCACATTTATTCGTTCCTCACACAACCGCCTCCAAGATTTCTCCCAAGAATTCATCCTCTGGAATTCCACGCCTCAACACATCCGATTATCCACCACCTTCGGATCCTTCAGAAGTAACCTGAAAACCCATCTCTTCAGGAAAGCTTACAGCCTGCAATAACCATTCTGCCACCTCACACCACCCGAGCTGCGCCTCACCACCACCAGAGCTGCTGCACCTCCCGACCTTCTGTCTCTTCCCCATTTTCCCGTAGAATGTACTGTAAGTCTGCAAGGACAGGGTCCTCTCCCCTCTGTACCAGTCTGTCATTGTAAATTTGTTTACTGTAAACAATGTCTATAACTTTGTATGTAACCCCTTCTCATGTACAGCACCATGGAATAATTGGTGCTATATAAATAAATAATAAAATAACAATATCCATATTTGTTTGCAGGGCAATTATCCTGCTCTTACCCCCATTTAGCTTCCTTTGGAGCCCCCTCGCTCTATGACTTTTTTAAAGCCATTTCAAAAAAATAATTAACCTGATTGCTAAACGGCATACTGAGAAAAAAAATTAAAAACGTCAGAATTATGTTTTTTTTTTTGTCACCGCTACATTGCAATAAAATGCAATAACGGGCGATCAAAAGATCGTATGTACACCAAAATGGTATCAATAAAAATGTCAGCTCGGCACGCAAATAATAAGCCTTCTCCCATCTGGGACTTACCCAGATCTTTGAGATGAGGGGAAAATTGATATGGAGCGGCAGCATCGGACATGCAGAGGAGAGGAGGGGATCCCGAATTTTACCGGTGATGGTGAGCAGGAAAAAAACTTTTGAATATTGCCCTATGTGTACACGCTCTCTTGCTTGCCCGCGCTAAGGGCTGTTATTGCCGCCATGCAAGCTTCACAACAAGAGCCACCGCAGCTACCGTGCACGAGTCATCACAAGGACTGCCGTGGCCACCGTGCGCGCTTTCATCTGTGATGGTAAGGGCTGCTGTAGCCTTGTCAGCGTGTGCACGCGAGATGGCGCGTGCAAATAGGGGCTTCTTCGAAAGTTTTAAAGGGCCCGTGGCCACTTTTCAATTCAGAGCCACTAGCCCATAAGGTATATGCCCGCCTGGGCAGATTACCAATCCGGGCCTGCTGGCGAGGGTCTGACCGCAGCCTGTGAAGTTCAAGAAACCCACATGTGCACCTTGTCTGATTCAGAAAAAAGTAATACTGAAGAAAGCGTTCCAGAAAATGATAAACCTGCATCAAGTAATTCAAATGTAAAAGAAATACCTATAGGGCAAATCTGTGACAGGTTTTGGTATAATCAATTTAAATGTTCCACCATCATAGCTAGAGATAACAAGCACAATTAGATAACACCTTGTACAGCAAGGACCTGATCAGGGCAAGGATGTATATTCTGGATTAACTCTTTGTCATGAGGAATGCTCCTTTAACTCAAATTGGTTTTTGAAACAAATGGGAAAAATGTTGCACGCACTTGAATGATTTTTTTCTAAAACTTCAAATGCTTTATTTTGTTTTCTTTGCTTTTTATTTGGCAAACATAATTCAGCCTTAACAAACCACATAAAAGGATTTACAGACTGAAAAAATTTGAACCCAAGAATACCAACACATGAAAATTCACCGGACCATAGTTCTAATTGCTGTTCTTGGAAATGAACACTAGGACTACCGGACTGGTGACCCCCTAGAACTACCGAATGGAGTCATTTTGACTCCTGGCTTGTTTTCATTTATTTTTAGAGTTTCTTGCTCCTGGTATTGTTGTAACTTTAATTTATAGAATGTATAGAATGCAAAATAGCAAGAATATTGTCAGGCTTTAGCGCAGTTCTTCTAGCCATATGAGCAATTAGAAAAACTGCAGGCCGTATTCTACAGAAATGTAGTCCACTCGAGAGTTCACTGACAGATGTCCTGTATATGCCAAGCATATTTGCAAAAATGCTAATTATTCTAAGTCAAAGCCAACATTTATTCTTAACATACAAGTAAATGAAAACTAAAATAAATAATAACATTCAGCGACAAAGAATTGCATAATATAGTAGGGAGTAAAAATGGCTCCCTTTGGTAATTAAAGGTAAATTTTGAAAAAAAAGTACTCTTTGTTTTTTTTCCAAAATTATTTATTGTCACAAAATCTTTTTTCGCATCCTAAATGAATAAAAGTCACCAACTCTCAAGCCGGAATTTGGAAAAATGTAGTCACAGAAGAGAAATAAAAATTGAAAGGAGTCAAAATGACTCCATCGGTAGTTCTAGTGTTAATGGAATACACAATGATGAAATGAAGAAAGGACATTTCATAGATTCTGAGTTGGAGAAAGTAATATTGACAGAAAAAGAAAAAGTGGTGTAATGTTCTACAGTGTGTTCTACAAGCTATATTACTCTGTTCCAAAAAATGTTCTACAAGCTATATTACTCTGTGACAAAAACAATCTTGCTCTTAGAGGATCTACTGAGTTAATTGGCATCTTTCTTGACATCATAGAGGTGTTAAGGAAACATATCACATTGTTCATAAAGAAAAAAAAATGACTCACATCAAAGAAAAAATGTCAGTTACTTACCCAATAAAATTCAGAATGAGTTTATTGACAATTTGGGAAAGAAATTTTGCTGAAAAATTATTCACAAGATAAAAGAAGCAAAGTATATTGCTTTGCTATTTGACTGTACCCTGATATATCACATCATAAACAAAGCTTTATTGATTTCATCCACAGTAAAGAAAAAACAGTATGTGGTCTGGTTTCTGAGATTCTCAAAAAGCTATCCTCTGACGTATTGACTTCAAAGATGCCAGAGGCAAAGGTTATGACAATGTTGCTAATATGGCAGGAAATTATAATGGAGTACAAGCAAGAATTTTGCAACAGAATGTATAGGCGTGCTTTGTTCCATGTGTAGCGCAACCTGCGGGTGTAAAAGCTGCATCTGTAAATACAGAGATCCAAACATTTTTTGTAACAGTTCAAAGGCTATTTACATTTTTCTCTAGCTGGGAAATACTTGTAAAATTTCTGAAAACAAGCCCGAAAGGGCATACAGATATCTGATGATCCTCAAGAGTGCATGCAATAAAAGCACTATACAATCAAATCCCTCCGATATGTGAAGCCATCAGTGAAATTGTAAAAACCTAGCAAATCATGAAGCTAAATTTACTGGGACAAGTCTTCAGTTACAATTAGACTTCAATTTCTTATGCGTGTTATATGTGTGGAACATGATATTAGGCCACCTAGAGTAAAGCAGTAACTACAAGGTAAAGAGGTCTCCATAACAGAAGCATCAAAGAAGATACATGGCTTTAAAAGGGTGAATATTGTTGCGCAGGAAGTATTCGATTATGCCAAAAGTATATGTGAAATATTGGACATTCCTGCAACATTTCCACAAAAGCGGAGAAGAAAAATTAAAAGTAGAACATTATGTGAGTCATCTAAAGATCAAGTAAACCTTTCTGCTGAAGATCAATTTAGAGTTTACATTGCAAAAGGTTTTTGTTGTGTTCTGATTTCTAACTTAACATGGTAGTCGGAAACCCTATGGAAACTGCAAAGGATTTTGCATTTCTTTCTTGTCCAGCACTTATTCAAATGGAGATCCCCGATTTACAGAAATCTACTATATAATGGTCTAAGGGTCACTTCCGTCTGTCTGTCTGTCACGGATATTCATTGGTCGCGGCCTCTGTCTGTCATGGAAATCCAAGTCGCTGATTGGTCGCGGCAAAACAGCCACGACCAATCGGCGACGGGCACAGTCCGGAAGAAAAAGGCCGCTCCTTACTCCCCGCAGTCAGTGCCCAGCGCCCGCATACTCCCCTCCGGTCACCGCTCACACAGGGTTAATGCCAGCGGTAACGGACCGCGTTATGCCGCGGGTAACTCACTCCGTTACCGCCACTATTAACCCTGTGTTACCAAGTTTTTACTATTGATGCTGCCTATGCAGCGTCAATAGTAAAAGGATCTAATGTTAAAAATAATTTAAAAAATAAAAAATCATTATATACTCACCTTCCGCTGCCTTTCCCGCTCCTCGCCACGCTCAGGTACCTGCTCCATGCAAGCGACAGGTTCCGGTGGCAAGGATGGTATGCGACAAGGACCTGCCATGTCATCACGGTCATGTGACTGCGACCTCATCACAGGTCCTGCGCGCCTGCGCGAGAAGGACCTGCCATGACGTCAGGGTCATGTGACCACGATGTCATCACGGGTCCTGCACTACTAACCCTGGGACCGGAAGCTGCCGAGTGCACCGCACACGGGCGACATGACTACAAGGGCTCCCTCGGAAGGTGAGTATATGTTTATTTTTTCACCTGTAACATACGTGGCTGGGCAATATACTACGTAGCTGGGCAATATACTACGTGATTGGCCAATATACTACGGGGCTGGGCAATATACTACGTGGCTCTGTGCTGTATACTACGTCACTGGGCAATATACTACGTAACTGGCCAATATACTGCGTGGCTGGGCAATATACTACGTGACTGGGCAATATACTACGTGGCTGGGCAATATACTACGTGACTGGACAATATACTACGTGGCTGGGCAATATACTACGTGACTGGGCAATATACTACGTGGCTGTGCAATATACTACGTGACTGGGCAATATACTACGTGGCTGTGTTATATACTACGTGGCTGGGCAATATACTATGTGGCTGGGCAATGTACTACGTGGCTATGCAATATACTACGTGACTGGGCAATATACTACGTGGCTGGGCAATATACTACGTGGGCTGTGCAATATACTACGTGGACATGCATATTCTAGAATACCCGATACGTTAGAATCGGGCCACCATCTAGTCATTAAATAAACTTGCATTTAAATACCAAAGTAATTTAGATGCATCTGAATTATGTGCAAAAACTGAAAACTTCCGAATTCAAGCAGCCTTTTTATTGCTAGATGTGAATTCTGCAACACCACTTGAACTGTTTCACATAATTCAGGATCATTCTGTTCAGTCCTACTGTCCAAACATTGAAATAGCATTGCACTTATTTTTTTAACTCTTCCTGTGACTGTTTCATCATGTGAGCGAAGTTTTAGCAAGTTAAAACTTATAAAAACTATTTAAAATCCACTATGGATCAAAAAAGGCTTTCAAACCTTAGCACTCTATCCATTGATATGCAACAGCAAAAGAAATGGACTATAGTGATGTAATTGATGAGTTTGCATCCATGAAGGCAAGAAAAATTGCATTGTATTATATTTCCCTTCCAATGCACTATTGACAAATTTTACCATTTTTTATTTGTAATTTGCACTGTTTATTGTGTTATAATTTAGATTTTTTTTCTAATGCTATGCTGCACTTTATTAGTTTACATATAGTGCTTGCAGTTTGTACTGTTCTTTTTTCAGTGTTCCTCAATAACTTCTGACTTAGTTTGTATTTAGTAATTGCTTAAAATAATTTGCTAGTTATAATCAGAATGTTAAATTATTTATTTTTATTGAAGTTGTTTTTAAAATGTGTTTCCTTTTTTTATTATTAAGAACCTCTTGAATTCATTTTAACTGCATATTTGTAGGAGGGAGGGCACTGCAGTGTCTGTGGGTGGAGGGGCACCGAAATCCTCATCTGCCTGGGGCACCAAAAAACCTTGTCCCAGCCCTGACTTTCACTATTTTCCTAAATCCCTACCTATTAGGCCACGTTCAATATTTGGACAGTATTTTACATCAGAATTTGTAAGCCAAGTTCAGTACCCAATATCCGGGTACTGACGAAGGTCCATTGCCGACCGAAACGTTCATTACTAGTGTTGAGCAATACCGTCCGATACTTGAAAGTATCGGTATCGGATAATATCGGCCGATACCCGAAAAATATCGGATATCGCCGATACCAATATCCGATACCAATACAAGTCAAGAGGACACCAAGTATCGGAAGGTATCCGTAATGGTTCCCAGGGTCTGAAGGAGAGGAAACTCTCCTTCAGGCCCTGGGATCCATATTAATGTGTAAAATAAAGAATTAAAATAAAAAATATTGATATATTCACCTCTCCGGCGGCCCCTGGACACCACGCTGGTAACTGGCAGGCTTCTTTGTTTAAAATGCGCGCGTTTAGGACCTGAGGAATGACGTCCCGGCTTCTGATTGGTCGCGTGCCGCCCATGTGACCGCCACGCGACCATTCAGAAGCCGTGACGTCATTCACAGGTCCTAAATTCCTAGAATTAGGAGTTTAGTGAATGAGAATGACGTCGCGGCTTCTGATTGATCGCGTGGCGGTCACATGAGTTAAGATAGAAAAAACACAGGTGCAGCATAACCGATGAGGCAGCCACTCTCGACCTACCAAACTAATGGAGGGGGTGGCTGCTTGGCACATTGCTACACATAAAAGACTTGTATGCGGCGCTGTTCACACAATGGAGATGCACAGCATCCAGGCAGGCCTAGTAGTGACACCCTTCTATCAGATCAGGCGGGCCTGCCCAGCACTAAACAAATGCAACCCATGTGAACAGACACCACAGTTTACAAGACAAAAATGGGCCAAACTGCACCCCTGAAAAAAGTGCAAAAAACACATAAAAAAAAAAATTACCGTATGTGAGGTATTAGCTGATATTTTGGTCAAAATACGGACGCTCATGACCCGCGACAAGGGTCCCTACGCTCATGAGTCCTAATTCTAAATAGCAAGAGCACAAAAAGAGGATTCAGAGATCCTCCAAAAATTAGAAAAAACAGCAAAATAAGGCAGAGATGCTTACCTGCCTAGGCCTCAAACAAATGCACATCAGGATGCAGTGGACCCATGTGGTTAAGATAGAAAAAACACAGGTGCAGCATAACCTCATCCTCATCCTGATAGTGCATTTGTTTGAGGCCTAGGCAGGTAAGCATCTCTGCCTTATTTTGCTGTTTTTTCTAATTTTTGGAGGATCTCTGAATCCTCTTTTTGTGCTCTTGCTATATAAGTAAGTAAAATAAATAAAAATAAATATTATATGGAGGACTATAGACTGTGCATTATATATGGATGACTATTGAAGGTGCATTATATAATATGGAGGACTATAGAATGCATTATACTATAATGAGTATTGAGGTGCGTTATACTATATGGAGGGCTACGAGGGGTGCATTATATTATATGGAGCACAATGGGTTGTGCATTATATAAGGAGGACTATAGGGTGCATAATACTATGTGGAGGACTATGCGGGTGCATTATACTATAGGGAACACACCATGGGCTGTGCATTATACTATATGGAGGACGATAGAGAGTGCACTGTACTTCTGCTATGGGGCCCCATTCCAGTATGGGGGATTTATATACCAAGATGGGGCCAGGTTGAGTGACATACAGTGGGGCAAAAAAGTATTTAGTCAGTCAGCAATAGTGCAAGTTCCACCACTTAAAAAGATGAGAGGCGTCTGTAATTTACATCATAGGTAGACCTCAACTATGGGAGACAAACTGAGAAAAAAAAATCCAGAAAATCACATTGTCTGTTTTTTTAACATTTTATTTGCATATTATGGTGGAAAATAAGTATTTGGTCAGAAACAAAATTTCATCTCAATACATTGTAATATATCCTTTGTTGGCAATGACAGAGGTCAAACGTTTTCTGTAAGTCTTCACAAGGTTGCCACACACTGTTGTTGGTATGTTGGCCCATTCCTCCATGCAGATCTCCTCTAGAGCAGTGATGTTTTTGGCTTTTCGCTTGGCAACACAGACTTTCAACTCCCTCCAAAGGTTTTCTATAGGGTTGAGATCTGGAGACTGGCTAGGCCACTCCAGGACCTTGAAATGCTTCTTACGAAGCCACTCCTTCGTTGCCCTGGCGGTGTGCTTTGGATCATTGTCATGTTGAAAGACCCAGCCACGTTTCATCTTCAATGCCCTTGCTGATGGAAGGAGGTTTGCACTCAAAATCTCACGATACATGGCCCCATTCATTCTTTCATGTACCCGGATAAGTCGTCCTGGCCCCTTTGCAGAGAAACAGCCCCAAAGCATGATGTTTCCACCACCATGCTTTACAGTAGGTATGGTGTTTGATGGATGCAACTCAGTATTCTTTTTCCTCCAAACACGACAAGTTGTGTTTCTACCAAACAGTTCCAGTTTGGTTTCATTAGACCATAGGACATTCTCCCAAAACTCCTCTGGATCATCCAAATGCTCTCTAGCAAACTTCAGACGGGCCTGGACATGTACTGGCTTAAGCAGTGGGACACATCTGGCACTGCAGGATCTGAGTCCATGGTGGCGTAGTGTGTTACTTATGGTAGGCCTTGTTACATTGGTCCCAGCTCTCTGCAGTTCATTCACTAGGTCCCCCCGCGTGGTTCTGGGATTTTTGCTCACCGTTCTTGTGATCATTCTGACCCCACGGGGTGGGATTTTGCGTGGAGCCCCAGATCGAGGGAGATTATCAGTGGTCTTGTATGTCTTCCATCTTCTAATTATTGCTCCCACTGTTGATTTCTTCACTCCAAGCTGGTTGGCTATTGCAGATTCAGTCTTCCCAGCCTGGTGCAGGGCTACAATTTTTTTTCTGGTGTCCTTTGACAGCTCTTTGGTCTTCACCATAGTGGAGTTTGGAGTCAGACTGTTTGAGGGTGTGCACATGTGTCTTTTTATACTGATAACAAGTTTAAACAGGTGTCATTACTACAGGTAATGAGTGGAGGAAAGAGGAGACTCTTAAAGAAGAAGTTACAGGTCTGTGAGAGCCAGAAATCTTGATTGTTTGTTTCTGACCAAATACTTATTTTCCACCATAATATGCAAATAAATTGTTAAAAAAACAGACAATGTGATTTTCTGGATTTTTTTTTCTCAGTTTGTCTCCCATAGTTGAGGTCTACCTATGATGTAAATTACAGACGCCTCTCATCTTTTTAAGTGGTGGAACTTGCACTATTGCTGACTGACTAAATACTTTTTTGCCCCACTGTATATACCAGGATGAAGGGTATATATATGGGCCCCCCATCCTCTGTATGTATATGTATGTATATATATATATATATATATATATATATATATATACATACATATACATACAGAGGATGGGGGGCCCAGTCCAAAACTTGCAGTGAGGCCCATCAGACTCTAGTTACGCCACTGTTCATAATTAGTAGATAGCCACGGTACTTGTCGAAGGGTGCACAAATAGGATCCTATCTCATAGAGAGACAAAAAATTGGTGCTCCAGATAGGTGCAATGGTGAAATTTATTATACAGAACAATCCAGAATGGTAATGAATAGTGTTGAGCATTCCGATACCGCAAGTATCGGAATTCCGATACCGAGATCCGATACTTTTGTGGTATCGGGTATCGGGTATCGGTATCGGATCCATAGGGATGTGTAAAATAAAGAATTAAAATAAAAAATATTGATATATTCACCTCTCCGGCGGCCCCTGGACATCAGGCTGGTAACCGGCAGGCTTCTTTGTTGTACTGTACAAGGTAGATATTACACATGGTGGTCATTGTACATGGTAGGTATTACACATGGTGGATATTGTACATGGTAGACATTGCACATGGGTATTGTATATGGTAGATATTACACATGGTGGGTATTGTATATGGCAGATATTACACATGGTGGGCATTGTATATGGTGGGTATTGTATATGGCAGATATTACACATGGGCATTGTACATGGTAGATATTACACATGGTGGGTATTGTATATGGCAGATATTGCACATGGTGGGCATTGTATATGGTGGATATTACACATGGTGGGTATTGTATATGGCGGATATTACACATGGTGGGTATTGTATATGGCGGATATTACACATGGGCATTGTACATGGTAGATATTACACATGGTGGGCATTGTATATGGTGGATATTACACATGGTGGGCATTAGATTAATTTTGAGTGCAGCCATTAATCTATTTGCTATATGACTTTTTTGGTTATGCACCAGTTCAGATTAGATTGCTGTTCAGTCAGTTTTTCTATATCTACTATGTACTTTTTTCTGACTTGAACGCCCCGCCCTTCACCATGCTGTGATTTTAATTACATCCTAACACAGTTGGTTCTGAGCTTCCTATATAAGCAGGCTTTACCACGTTATTAGCCATAGGTAAGTGTTCACACTAGGCAGTCAGCTCAGGTACCCATCCGTTCTGAGATTACCTTGACGATTGGTGGATGGGCTCACAACTTTTGGCAAAATCTTGTGCTAAGAATCTCATGTGTTTTTTCATATATTTCACAAGCCATTATGCTATCCCCATTTCATGTATCGCACATTTCCTTGCTCTAGCACAGATTGCATTGTATATGGGGGATATTACACATGGGCATTGTATATGGTAGATATTACACATGGTGGGCATTGTATATGGCAGATATTACACATGGTGGGTATTGTATATGGGGGATATTACACATGGGCATTGTATATGGTAGATATTACACATGGTCGGTATTGTATATGGCAGATATTACACATGGTGGGCATTGTATATGGCAGATATTACACATGGTGGGTATTGTATATGGCGGATATTACACATGGGCATTGTACATGGCAGATATTACACATGGTGGACATTGTATATGGCAGATATTACACATGGTGGGCATTGTACATGGTAGATATTACACATGGTGGGCATTGTACATGGTAGATATTACACATGGTGGGTATTGTATATGGCGGATATTACACATGGGCATTGTACATGGCAGATATTACACATGGTGGGCATTGTACATGGTAGATATTACACATGGGCATTGTACATGGTAGATATTACACATGGTGGGTATTGTATATGGCAGATATTACACATGGTGGGCATTGTACATGGCAGATATTACATATGGTGGGCATTGTACATGGCAGATATTACACATGGGCATTGTACATGGCAGATATTACACATGGTGGGCATCGTACATGGCAGATATTACACATGGGCATTGTACATGGTAGATATTACACATGGTGGGCATTGTACATGGTAGATATTACACATGGTGGGTATTGTATATGGCGGATATTACACATGGTGGGTATTGTATATGGCGGATATTACACATGGTGGGCATTGTACATGGTATATATTACACATGGTGGGTATTGTATATGGCGGATATTACACATGGTGGGTATTGTATATGGCGGATATTACACATGGTGGGTATTGTACATAGTAGATATTACACATGGTGGGTATTGTATATGGCAGATATTACACATGGTGGGTGTTTTACATGGCAGATATTACACATGGGCATTGTATATGGCGGATATTACACACGGTGGGTAGTGTATATGGTAGATATTACACATGGTGGGTATTGTACATAGTAGATATTACACATGGGCATTGTATATGGCAGATATTACACATGGTGGGTATTGTACATGGTAGATATTACACATGGTGGGCATTGTACATGGCAGATATTACACATGGTGGGCATTGTACATAGTAGATATTACACATGGGTATTGTACATAGTAGATATTACACATGGTGGGTATTGTACATAGTAGATATTACACATGGTGGGCATTGTACATGGTAGATATTACACATGGTGGGTATTGTACATGGTAGATATTACACATGGGTATTGTACATAGTAGATATTACACATGGTGGGTATTGTACATAGTAGATATTACACATGGTGGGCATTGTACATAGTAGATATTACACATGGTGGGCATTGTACATGGTAGATATTACACATGGTGGGTATTGTACATGGCAGATATTACACATGGTGGGTATTGTACATGGCAGATATTACACATGGGTATTGTACATAGTAGATATTACACATGGTGGGTATTGTACATAGTAGATATTACACATGGTGGGCATTGTACATAGTAGATATTACACATGGTGGGCATTGTACATGGTAGATATTACACATGGTGGGTATTGTACATGGCAGATATTACACATGGTGGGTATTGTACATGGCAGATATTACACATGGCTATTGTACATAGTAGATATTACACATGGTGGGTATTGTACATAGTAGATATTACACATGGTGGGCATTGTACATGGTAGATATTACACATGGTGGGTATTGTACATGGCAGATATTACACATGGTGGGTATTGTACATGGCAGATATTACACATGGGTATTGTACATAGTAGATATTACACATGGTGGGTATTGTACATAGTAGATATTACACATGGTGGGCATTGTACATAGTAGATATTACACATGGTGGGCATTGTACATGGTAGATATTACACATGGTGGGTATTGTACATGGCAGATATTACACATGGTGGGTATTGTACATGGCAGATATTACACATGGGTATTGTACATAGTAGATATTACACATGGTGGGTATTGTACATAGTAGATATTACACATGGTGGGCATTGTGCATGGTAGATATTACACATGGTGGGTATTGTACATGGTAGATATTACACATGGTGGGCATTGTACATGGTAGATATTACACATGGTGGGTATTGTACATGGCAGATATTACACATGGTGGGTATTGTACATGGCAGATATTACACATGGTGGGCATTGTACATGGCAGATATTACACATGGGCATTGTACATGGCAGATATTACACATGGTGGGCATTGTACATGGTAGATATTACACATGGGCATTGTACATGGTAGATATTACACATGGTGGGTATTGTATATGGCAGATATTACACATGGTGGGCATTGTACATGGCAGATATTACACATGGTGGGCATTGTACATGGCAGATATTACACATGGTGGGCATTGTACATGGCAGATATTACACATGGGCATTGTACATGGTAGATATTACACATGGTGGGTATTGTATATGGCGGATATTACACATGGTGGGCATTGTATATGGCGGATATTACACATGGTGGGTATTGTACATAGTAGATATTACACATGGTGGGTATTGTATATGGCAGATATTACACATGGTGGGTGTTTTACATGGCAGATATTACACATGGGCATTGTATATGGCGGATATTACACACGGTGGGTAGTGTATATGGCAGATACTACACATGGTGGGTATTGTACATAGTAGATATTACACATGGGCATTGTATATGGCAGATATTACACATGGTGGGCATTGTACATGGTAGATATTACACATGGTGGGCATTGTACATGGCAGATATTACACATGGTGGGCATTGTACATAGTAGATATTACACATGGGTATTGTACATAGTAGATATTACACATGGTGGGTATTGTACATAGTAGATATTACACATGGTGGGCATTGTACATGGTAGATATTACACATGGTGGGTATTGTACATGGTAGATATTACACATGGGTATTGTACATAGTAGATATTACACATGGTGGGTATTGTACATAGTAGATATTACACATGGTGGGCATTGTACATAGTAGATATTACACATGGTGGGCATTGTACATGGTAGATATTACACATGGCAGATATTACACATGGTGGGTATTGTACATGGCAGATATTACACATGGGTATTGTACATAGTAGATATTACACATGGTGGGTATTGTACATAGTAGATATTACACATGGTGGGCATTGTACATGGTAGATATTACACATGGTGGGTATTGTACGTGGCAGATATTACACATGGTGGGTATTGTACATGGCAGATATTACACATGGGTATTGTACATAGTAGATATTACACATGGTGGGTATTGTACATAGTAGATATTACACATGGTGGGCATTGTACATGGTAGATATTACACATGGTGGGTATTGTACATGGCAGATATTACACATGGTGGGTATTGTACATGGCAGATATTACACATGGGTATTGTACATAGTAGATATTACACATGGTGGGTATTGTACATAGTAGATATTATACATGGTGGGCATTGTACATAGTAGATATTACACATGGTGGGCATTGTACATGGTAGATATTACACATGGTGGGTATTGTACATGGCAGATATTACACATGGTGGGTATTGTACATGGCAGATATTACACATGGGTATTGTACATAGTAGATATTACACATGGTGGGTATTGTACATAGTAGATATTACACATGGTGGGCATTGTACATGGTAGATATTACACATGGTGGGTATTGTACATGGTAGATATTACACATGGTGGGCATTGTACATGGTAGATATTACACATGGTGGGTATTGTACATGGCAGATATTACACATGGTGGGTATTGTACATGGCAGATATTACACATGGGTATTGTACATAGTAGATATTACACATGGTGGGTATTGTGCATAGTAGATATTACACATGGTGGGCATTGTACATGGTAGATATTACACATGGCAGATATTACACATGGTGGGTATTGTACATGGCAGATATTACACATGGTGGGTATTGTACATGGCAGATATTACACATGGGTATTGTACATAGTAGATATTACACATGGTGGGTATTGTACATAGTAGATATTACACATGGTGGGCATTGTACATGGTAGATATTACACATGGTGGGTATTGTACATGGCAGATATTACACATGGGTATTGTACATAGTAGATATTACACATGGTGGGTATTGTACATAGTAGATATTACACATGGTGGGTATTGTACATGGCAGATATTACACATGGGTATTGTACATAGTAGATATTACACATGGTGGGTATTGTACATAGTAGATATTACACATGGTGGGTATTGTACATAGTAGATATTACACATGGTGGGTGTTGTACATAGTAGATATTACACATGGGCATTGTACATGGTAGATATTACACATGGTGGGCATTGTACATAGTAGATATTACACATGGTGGGTATTGTACATGGCAGATATTACACATGGGTATTGTACATGGCAGATATTACACATGGTGGGTATTGTACATAGTAGATATTACACATGATGGGTATTGTACATAGTAGATATTACACATGGGCATTGTACATGGTAGATATTACACATGGTGGGCATTGTACATGGTAGATATTACACATGGTGGGCATTGTACATAGTAGATATTACACATGGGCATTGTACATGGTAGATATTACACATGGTGGGCATTGTACATGGTAGGTATTACACATGGTGGATATTGTACATGGTAGACATTGCACATGGGTATTGTATATGGTAGATATTACACATGGTGGGTATTGTATATGGCAGATATTACACATGGTGGGCATTGTATATGGTGGGTATTGTATATGGCGGATATTACACATGGGCATTGTACATGGTAGATATTACACATGGTGGGTATTGTATATGGCAGATATTACACATGGTGGGCATTGTACATGGCAGATATTACACATGGTGGGCATTGTACATGGCAGATATTACACATGGGCATTGTACATGGCAGATATTACACATGGTGGGCATTGTACATGGCAGATATTACACATGGGCATTGTACATGGTAGATCTTACACATGGTGGGTATTGTATATGGCGGATATTACACATGGTGGGTATTGTATATGGCGGATATTACACATGGTGGGCATTGTATATGGCGGATATTACACATGGTGGGTATTGTACATAGTAGATATTACACATGGTGGGTATTGTATATGGCAGATATTACACATGGTGGGTGTTTTACATGGCAGATATTACACATGGGCATTGTATATGGCGGATATTACACACGGTGGGTAGTGTATATGGCAGATATTACACATGGTGGGTATTGTACATAGTAGATATTACACATGGTGGGTATTGTATATGGCGGATATTACACATGGTGGGTATTGTATATGGCGGATATTACACATGGTGGGCATTGTATATGGCGGATATTACACATGGTGGGTATTGTACATAGTAGATATTACACATGGTGGGTATTGTATATGGCAGATATTACACATGGTGGGTGTTTTACATGGCAGATATTACACATGGGCATTGTATATGGCGGATATTACACACGGTGGGTAGTGTATATGGCAGATATTACACATGGTGGGCATTGTACATGGTAGATATTACACATGGTGGGTATTGTATATGGCGGATATTACACATGGTGGGTATTGTATATGGCGGATATTACACATGGTGGGCATTGTATATGGCGGATATTACACATGGTGGGTATTGTACATAGTAGATATTACACATGGTGGGTATTGTATATGGCAGATATTACACATGGTGGGTGTTTTACATGGCAGATATTACACATGGGCATTGTATATGGCGGATATTACACACGGTGGGTAGTGTATATGGCAGATATTACACATGGTGGGTATTGTACATAGTAGATATTACACATGGGCATTGTATATGGCAGATATTACACATGGTGGGCATTGTACATGGTAGATATTACACATGGTGGGCATTGTACATGGCAGATATTACACATGGTGGGCATTGTACATAGTAGATATTACACATGGGTATTGTACATAGTAGATATTACACATGGTGGGTATTGTACATAGTAGATATTACACATGGTGGGCATTGTACATGGTAGATATTACACATGGTGGGCATTGTACATGGTAGATATTACACATGGTGGGCATTGTACATAGTAGATATTACACATGGGCATTGTACATGGTAGATATTACACATGGTGGGCATTGTACATGGTAGGTATTACACATGGTGGATATTGTACATGGTAGACATTGCACATGGGTATTGTATATGGTAGATATTACACATGGTGGGTATTGTATATGGCAGATATTACACATGGTGGGCATTGTATATGGTGGGTATTGTATATGGCGGATATTACACATGGGCATTGTACATGGTAGATATTACACATGGTGGGTATTGTATATGGCAGATATTACACATGGTGGGCATTGTACATGGCAGATATTACACATGGTGGGCATTGTACATGGCAGATATTACACATGGGCATTGTACATGGCAGATATTACACATGGTGGGCATTGTACATGGCAGATATTACACATGGGCATTGTACATGGTAGATCTTACACATGGTGGGTATTGTATATGGCGGATATTACACATGGTGGGTATTGTATATGGCGGATATTACACATGGTGGGCATTGTATATGGCGGATATTACACATGGTGGGTATTGTACATAGTAGATATTACACATGGTGGGTATTGTATATGGCAGATATTACACATGGTGGGTGTTTTACATGGCAGATATTACACATGGGCATTGTATATGGCGGATATTACACACGGTGGGTAGTGTATATGGCAGATATTACACATGGTGGGTATTGTACATAGTAGATATTACACATGGTGGGTATTGTATATGGCGGATATTACACATGGTGGGTATTGTATATGGCGGATATTACACATGGTGGGCATTGTATATGGCGGATATTACACATGGTGGGTATTGTACATAGTAGATATTACACATGGTGGGTATTGTATATGGCAGATATTACACATGGTGGGTGTTTTACATGGCAGATATTACACATGGGCATTGTATATGGCGGATATTACACACGGTGGGTAGTGTATATGGCAGATATTACACATGGTGGGCATTGTACATGGTAGATATTACACATGGTGGGTATTGTATATGGCGGATATTACACATGGTGGGTATTGTATATGGCGGATATTACACATGGTGGGCATTGTATATGGCGGATATTACACATGGTGGGTATTGTACATAGTAGATATTACACATGGTGGGTATTGTATATGGCAGATATTACACATGGTGGGTGTTTTACATGGCAGATATTACACATGGGCATTGTATATGGCGGATATTACACACGGTGGGTAGTGTATATGGCAGATATTACACATGGTGGGTATTGTACATAGTAGATATTACACATGGGCATTGTATATGGCAGATATTACACATGGTGGGCATTGTACATGGTAGATATTACACATGGTGGGCATTGTACATGGCAGATATTACACATGGTGGGCATTGTACATAGTAGATATTACACATGGGTATTGTACATAGTAGATATTACACATGGTGGGTATTGTACATAGTAGATATTACACATGGTGGGCATTGTACATGGTAGATATTACACATGGTGGGTATTGTACATGGTAGATATTACACATGGGTATTGTACATAGTAGATATTACACATGGTGGGTATTGTACATAGTAGATATTACACATGGTGGGCATTGTACATGGTAGATATTACACATGGTGGGCATTGTACATGGTAGATATTACACATGGTGGGTATTGTACATGGCAGATATTACACATGGTGGGTATTGTACATGGCAGATATTACACATGGGTATTGTACATAGTAGATATTACACATGGTGGGTATTGTACATAGTAGATATTACACATGGTGGGCATTGTACATAGTAGATATTACACATGGTGGGCATTGTACATGGTAGATATTACACATGGTGGGTATTGTACATGGCAGATATTACACATGGTGGGTATTGTACATGGCAGATATTACACATGGGTATTGTACATAGTAGATATTACACATGGTGGGTATTGTACATAGTAGATATTACACATGGTGGGCATTGTACATGGTAGATATTACACATGGTGGGTATTGTACATGGCAGATATTACACATGGTGGGTATTGTACATGGCAGATATTACACATGGGTATTGTACATAGTAGATATTACACATGGTGGGTATTGTACATAGTAGATATTACACATGGTGGGCATTGTACATAGTAGATATTACACATGGTGGGCATTGTACATAGTAGATATTACACATGGTGGGTATTGTACATGGCAGATATTACACATGGTGGGTATTGTACATGGCAGATATTACACATGGGTATTGTACATAGTAGATATTACACATGATGGGTATTGTACATAGTAGATATTACACATGGTGGGCATTGTACATGGTAGATATTACACATGGTGGGTATTGTACATGGTAGATATTACACATGGTGGGCATTGTACATGGTAGATATTACACATGGTGGGTATTGTACATGGCAGATATTACACATGGTGGGTATTGTACATGGCAGATATTACACATGGGTATTGTACATAGTAGATATTACACATGGTGGGTATTGTACATAGTAGATATTACACATGGTGGGCATTGTACAAGGTAGATATTACACATGGTGGGTATTGTACATGGCAGATATTACACATGGTGGGTATTGTACATGGCAGATATTACACATGGGTATTGTACATAGTAGATATTGCACATGATGGGTATTGTACATAGTAGATATTACACATGGTGGACATTGTACATGGTAGATATTACACATGGTGGGTATTGTACATGGTAGATATTACACATGGTGGGCATTGTACATGGTAGATATTACACATGGTGGGTATTGTACATGGCAGATATTACACATGGTGGGTATTGTACATGGCAGATATTACACATGGGTATTGTACATAGTAGATATTACACATGGTGGGTATTGTACATAGTAGATATTACACATGGTGGGCATTGTACATGGTAGATATTACACATGGCAGATATTACACATGGTGGGTATTGTACATGGCAGATATTACACATGGTGGGTATTGTACATGGCAGATATTACACATGGGTATTGTACATAGTAGATATTACACATGGTGGGTATTGTACATAGTAGATATTACACATGGTGGGCATTGTACATGGTAGATATTACACATGGTGGGTATTGTACATGGCAGATATTACACATGGGTATGGTACATAGTAGATATTACACATGGTGGGTATTGTACATAGTAGATATTACACATGGTGGGTATTGTACATGGCAGATATTACACATGGGTATTGTACATAGTAGATATTACACATGGTGGGTATTGTACATAGTAGATATTACACATGGTGGGTATTGTACATAGTAGATATTACACATGGTGGGTGTTGTACATAGTAGATATTACACATGGGCATTGTACATGGTAGATATTACACATGGTGGGTATTGTACATGGCAGATATTACACATGGGTATTGTACATGGCAGATATTACACATGGTGGGTATTGTACATAGTAGATATTACACATGGTGGGTATTGTACATAGTAGATATTACACATGGGCATTGTACATGGTAGATATTACACATGGTGGGCATTGTACATAGTAGATATTACACATGGGCATTGTACATGGTAGATATTACACATGGTGGGCATTGTACATGGTAGGTATTACACATGGTGGATATTGTACATGGTAGACATTGCACATGGGTATTGTATATGGTAGATATTACACATGGTGGGTATTGTATATGGCAGATATTACACATGGTGGGCATTGTATATGGTGGGTATTGTATATGGCGGATATTACACATGGGCATTGTACATGGTAGATATTACACATGGTGGGTATTGTATATGGCAGATATTACACATGGTGGGCATTGTACATGGCAGATATTACACATGGTGGGCATTGTACATGGCAGATATTACACATGGGCATTGTACATGGCAGATATTACACATGGTGGGCATTGTACATGGCAGATATTACACATGGGCATTGTACATGGTAGATCTTACACATGGTGGGTATTGTATATGGCGGATATTACACATGGTGGGTATTGTATATGGCGGATATTACACATGGTGGGCATTGTATATGGCGGATATTACACATGGTGGGTATTGTACATAGTAGATATTACACATGGTGGGTATTGTATATGGCAGATATTACACATGGTGGGTGTTTTACATGGCAGATATTACACATGGGCATTGTATATGGCGGATATTACACACGGTGGGTAGTGTATATGGCAGATATTACACATGTTGGGTATTGTACATAGTAGATATTACACATGGTGGGTATTGTATATGGCGGATATTACACATGGTGGGTATTGTATATGGCGGATATTACACATGGTGGGCATTGTATATGGCGGATATTACACATGGTGGGTATTGTACATAGTAGATATTACACATGGTGGGTATTGTATATGGCAGATATTACACATGGTGGGTGTTTTAAATGGCAGATATTATACATGGGCATTGTATATGGCGGATATTACACACGGTGGGTAGTGTATATGGCAGATATTACACATGGTGGGTATTGTACATAGTAGATATTACACATGGGCATTGTATATGGTAGATATTACACATGGTGGGCATTGTACATGGTAGATATTACACATGGTGGGCATTGTACATGGCAGATATTACACATGGGTATTGTACATAGTAGATATTACACATGGTGGGTATTGTACATAGTAGATATTACACATGGTGGGCATTGTACATGGTAGATATTACACATGGTGGGTATTGTACATGGCAGATATTACACATGGTGGGTATTGTACATGGCAGATATTACACATGTGTATTGTACATAGTAGATATTACACATGGTGGGTATTGTACATAGTAGATATTACACATGGTGGGTATTGTACATAGTAGATATTACACATGGTGGGCATTGTACATGGTAGATATTACACATGGTGGGTATTGTACATGGCAGATATTACACATGGTGGGTATTGTACATGGCAGATATTACACATGTGTATTGTACATAGTAGATATTACACATGGTGGGTATTGTACATAGTAGATATTACACATGGTGGGCATTGTACATAGTAGATATTACACATGGTGGGCATTGTACATGGTAGATATTACACATGGTGGGTATTGTACATGGCAGATATTACACATGGGTATTGTACATAGTAGATATTACACATGGTGGGTATTGTACATAGTAGATATTACACATGGTGGGCATTGTACATGGTAGATATTACACATGGTGGGCATTGTACATGGCAGATATTACACATGGTGGGTATTGTACATGGCAGATATTACACATGGTGGGTATTGTACATGGCAGATATTACACATGGGTATTGTACATGGCAGATATTACACATGGTGGGTATTGTACATAGTAGATATTACACATGGTGGGCATTGTACATGGTAGATATTACACATGGTGGGTATTGTACATGGCAGATATTACACATGGGTATTGTACATAGTAGATATTACACATGGGCATTGTACATGGTAGATATTACACATGGTGGGCATTGTACATAGTAGATATTACACATGGTGGGTATTGTACATGGCAGATATTACACATGGGTATTGCACATGGCAGATATTACACATGGTGGGTATTGTACATAGTAGATATACATGGGCATTGTACATGGTAGATATTACACATGGGCATTGTACATGGTAGATATTACACATGGGCATTGTACATGGTAGATATTACACATGGTGGGCATTGTACATGGTAGATATTACACATGGTGGGCATTGTACATGGTAGATATTACACATGGTGGGCATTGTACATGGTAGATAATACACATGGGCATTGTACATGGTAGATATTACACATAGTGGGCATTGTACATAGTAGATATTACACATGGGCATTGTACATGGTAGATATTACACATGGTGGGCATTGTACATAGTACATATTACACATGGGCATTGTACATGGTAGATATTACACATGGTGGGCATTGTACATGGTAGATATTACACATGGGCATTGTACATGGTAGATATTACACATGGTGGGCATTGTACATAGTAGATATTACACATGGGCATTGTACATGGTAGATATTACACATGGGCATTGTACATGGTAGATATTACACATGGGCATTGTACATGGTAGATATTACACATGGTGGGCATTGTACATGGTAGATATTACACATGGTGGGCATTGTACATGGTAGATATTACACATGGTGGGCATTGTACATGGTAGATAATACACATGGGCATTGTACATGGTAGATATTACACATGGTGGGCATTGTACATAGTAGATATTACACATGGGCATTGTACATGGTAGATATTACACATGGGCATTGTACATGGCAGATATTACACATGGGTATTGTACATGGTAGATATTACACATGGTGGGCATTGTACATGGTAGATATTACACATGGTGGGCATTGTACATAGTAGATATTACACATGGGCATTGTACATGGTAGATATTACACATGGGCATTGTACATAGTAGATACTACACATGGTGGGCATTGTACATGGTAGATATTACACATGGGCATTGTACATGGTAGATATTACACATGGTGGGCATTGTACATGGTAGATATTACACATGGTGGGCATTGTACATAGTAGATATTACACATGGGCATTGTACATGGTAGATATTACACATGGGCATTGTACATGGCAGATATTACACATGGGTATTGTACATGGTAGATATTACACATGGTGGGCATTGTACATGGTAGATATTACACATGGTGGGCATTGTACATAGTAGATATTACACATTGGCATTGTACATGGTAGATATTACACATGGTGGGCATTGTACATGGTAGATATTACACATGGTGGGCATTGTACATAGTAGATATTACACATGGGCATTGTACATGGTAGATATTACACATGGTGGGTATTGTACATGGTAGATATTACACATGGGCATTGTACATGGTAGATATTACACATGGTGGGCATTGTACATGGTAGATATTACACATGGGCATTGTACATAGTAGATATTACACATGGTGGGCATTGTACATGGTAGATATTACACATGGGCATTGTACATGGTAGATATTACACATGGTGGGCATTGTACATGGTAGATATTACACATGGTGGGCATTGTACATGGTAGATATTATACATGGGCATTGTACATAGTAGATATTACACATGGTGGGCATTGTACATGGTAGATATTACACATGGGCATTGTACATGGTAGATATTACACATGGTGGGCATTGTACATGGCAGATATTACACATGGGTATTGTACATAGTAGATATTACACATGGTGGGTATTGTACATAGTAGATATTACACATGGTGGGTATTGTACATGGCAGATATTACACATGGGTATTGTACATAGTAGATATTACACATGGTGGGTATTGTACATAGTAGATATTACACATGGTGGGTATTGTACATAGTAGATATTACACATGGTGGGTGTTGTACATAGTAGATATTACACATGGGCATTGTACATGGTAGATATTACACATGGTGGGCATTGTACATAGTAGATATTACACATGGTGGGTATTGTACATGGCAGATATTACACATGGGTATTGTACATGGCAGATATTACACATGGGTATTGTACATAGTAGATATTACACATGGTGGGTGTTGTACATAGTAGATATTACACATGGGCATTGTACATGGTAGATATTACACATGGTGGGCATTGTACATAGTAGATATTACACATGGGCATTGTACATGGTAGATATTACACATGGTGGGCATTGTACATGGTAGGTATTACACATGGTGGATATTGTACATGGTAGACATTGCACATGGGTATTGTATATGGTAGATATTACACATGGTGGGTATTGTATATGGCAGATATTACACATGGTGGGCATTGTATATGGTGGGTATTGTATATGGCGGATATTACACATGGGCATTGTACATGGTAGATATTACACATGGTGGGTATTGTATATGGCAGATATTACACATGGTGGGCATTGTACATGGCAGATATTACACATGGTGGGCATTGTACATGGCAGATATTACACATGGGCATTGTACATGGTAGATCTTACACATGGTGGGTATTGTATATGGCGGATATTACACATGGTGGGTATTGTATATGGCGGATATTACACATGGTGGGCATTGTATATGGCGGATATTACACATGGTGGGTATTGTACATAGTAGATATTACACATGGTGGGTATTGTATATGGCAGATATTACACATGGTGGGTGTTTTACATGGCAGATATTACACATGGGCATTGTATATGGCGGATATTACACACGGTGGGTAGTGTATATGGCAGATATTACACATGGTGGGTATTGTACATAGTAGATATTACACATGGTGGGTATTGTATATGGCGGATATTACACATGGTGGGTATTGTATATGGCGGATATTACACATGGTGGGCATTGTATATGGCGGATATTACACATGGTGGGTATTGTACATAGTAGATATTACACATGGTGGGTATTGTATATGGCAGATATTACACATGGTGGGTGTTTTACATGGCAGATATTACACATGGGCATTGTATATGGCGGATATTACACACGGTGGGTAGTGTATATGGCAGATATTACACATGGTGGGCATTGTACATGGCAGATATTACACATGGGCATTGTATATGGCGGATATTACACACGGTGGGTAGTGTATATGGCAGATATTACACATGGTGGGTATTGTACATAGTAGATATTACACATGGGCATTGTATATGGCAGATATTACACATGGTGGGCATTGTACATGGCAGATATTACACATGGTGGGCATTGTACATGGCAGATATTACACATGGGCATTGTACATGGAAGATCTTACACATGGTGGGCATTGTACATGGCAGATATTACACATGGTGGGCATTGTACATAGTAGATATTACACATGGGTATTGTACATAGTAGATATTACACATGGTGGGTATTGTACATAGTAGATATTACACATGGTGGGCATTGTACATGGTAGATATTACACATGGTGGGTATTGTACATGGTAGATATTACACATGGGTATTGTACATAGTAGATATTACACATGGTGGGTATTGTACATAGTACATATTACACATGGTGGGCATTGTACATGGTAGATATTACACATGGTGGGCATTGTACATGGTAGATATTACACATGGTGGGTATTGTACATGGCAGATATTACACATGGTGGGTATTGTACATGGCAGATATTACACATGGGTATTGTACATAGTAGATATTACACATGGTGGGTATTGTACATAGTAGATATTACACATGGTGGGCATTGTACATAGTAGATATTACACATGGTGGGCATTGTACATGGTAGATATTACACATGGTGGGTATTGTACATGGCAGATATTACACATGGTGGGTATTGTACATGGCAGATATTACACATGGGTATTGTACATAGTAGATATTACACATGGTGGGTATTGTACATAGTAGATATTACACATGGTGGGCATTGTACATGGTAGATGTTACACATGGTGGGTATTGTACATGGCAGATATTACACATGGTGGGTATTGTACATGGCAGATATTACACATGGGTATTGTACATAGTAGATATTACACATGGTGGGTGTTGTACATAGTAGATATTACACATGGTGGGCATTGTACATAGTAGATATTACACATGGTGGGCATTGTACATGGTAGATATTACACATGGTGGGCATTGTACATGGTAGATATTACACATGGTGGGTATTGTACATGGCAGATATTACACATGGTGGGTATTGTACATGGCAGATATTACACATGGGTATTGTACATAGTAGATATTACACATGGTGGGTATTGTACATAGTAGATATTACACATGGTGGGCATTGTACATGGTAGATATTACACATGGTGGGTATTGTACATGGTAGATATTACACATGGTGGGCATTGTACATGGTAGATATTACACATGGTGGGTATTGTACATGGCAGATATTACACATGGTGGGTATTGTACATGGCAGATATTACACATGGGTATTGTACATAGTAGATATTACACATGGTGGGTATTGTACATAGTAGATATTACACATGGTGGGCATTGTACATGGTAGATATTGCACATGGTGGGCATTGTACATGGCAGATATTACACATGGTGGGTATTGTACATGGCAGATATTACACATGGTGGGTATTGTACATGGCAGATATTACACATGGGTATTGTACATAGTAGATATTACACATGGTGGGTATTGTACATGGTAGATATTACACATGGTGGGCATTGTACATGGTAGATATTACACATGGTGGATATTGTACATGGCAGATATTACACATGGGTATTGTACATAGTAGATATTACACATGGTGGGTATTGTACATAGTAGATATTACACATGGTGGGCATTGTACATGGTAGATATTACACATGGTGGGTATTGTACATGGCAGATATTACACATGGTGGGTATTGTACATGGCAGATATTACACATGTGTATTGTACATAGTAGATATTACACATGTTGGGTATTGTACATAGTAGATATTACACATGGTGGGCATTGTACATAGTAGATATTACACATGGTGGGCATTGTACATGGTAGATATTAAACATGGTGGGTATTGTACATGGCAGATATTACACATGGTGGGTATTGTACATGGCAGATATTACACATGGGTATTGTACATAGTAGATATTACACATGGTGGGTATTGTACATAGTAGATATTACACATGGTGGGCATTGTACATGGTAGATATTACACATGGTGGGTATTGTACATGGTAGATATTACACATGGTGGGCATTGTACATGGTAGATATTACACATGGTGGGTATTGTACATGGCAGATATTACACATGGTGGGTATTGTACATGGCAGATATTACACATGGGTATTGTACATAGTAGATATTACACATGGTGGGTATTGTACATAGTAGATATTACACATGGTGGGTATTGTACATAGTAGATATTACACATGGTGGGCATTGTACATGGTAGATATTACACATGGTGGATATTGTACATGGCAGATATTACACATGGGTATTGTACATAGTAGATATTACACATGGTGGGTATTGTACATAGTAGATATTACACATGGTGGGCATTGTACATGGTAGATATTACACATGGTGGGTATTGTACATGGCAGATATTACACATGGTGGGTATTGTACATGGCAGATATTACACATGTGTATTGTACATAGTAGATATTACACATGGTGGGTATTGTACATAGTAGATATTACACATGGTGGGTATTGTACATAGTAGATATTACACATGGTGGGCATTGTACATGGTAGATATTACACATGGTGGGTATTGTACATGGCAGATATTACACATGGTGGGTATTGTACATGGCAGATATTACACATGTGTATTGTACATAGTAGATATTACACATGGTGGGTATTGTACATAGTAGATATTACACATGGTGGGCATTGTACATAGTAGATATTACACATGGTGGGCATTGTACATGGTAGATATTACACATGGTGGGTATTGTACATGGCAGATATTACACATGGTGGGTATTGTACATGGCAGATATTACACATGGGTATTGTACATAGTAGATATTACACATGGTGGGTATTGTACATAGTAGATATTACACATGGTGGGCATTGTACATAGTAGATATTACACATGGTGGGCATTGTACATGGTAGATATTACACATGGTGGGTATTGTACATGGCAGATATTACACATGGTGGGTATTGTACATGGCAGATATTACACATGGGTATTGTACATAGTAGATATTACACATGGTGGGTATTGTACATAGTAGATATTACACATGGTGGGCATTGTACATGGTAGATGTTACACATGGTGGGTATTGTACATGGCAGATATTACACATGGTGGGTATTGTACATGGCAGATATTA